>NC_087212.1:77857626-77945126 GCF_015104395.2 Macrobrachium nipponense | reverse complement strand
TTATATATTTTCTAAAGAGAAAATTTAGTGAAAGTCCTGTATAAAAGTTACTAAAGTTACTATAGTCGATTCACCTGCGAGACGTTTGTTTGGCAAACTCCGATTGGCTGGCATCGGGAGGTAGGCAGCTCGCTCAGTGTCCCATATTTTTGTCCATATCTTAGAAAACTAGCAATATGTTAATATTTCTTCATTCATCTCACATTTTGCAAAAGACGGAAACTTTTGGTCATACCATATTACTCGGTATTAATTGTACAACTAAATCATCTCTTCCTGAAATCGATAAAATAAAACACAAAGGAATTACAACGACCAAAAGTGAAGAGTGAAGCATTTAATTCTTTATACCTGTTTTTACTATCATTGGATTTTGCATCATTCATGCTATCAAAATAAAATAAAACTTGTGCTTTCATACAATAAATTCACCCTGAATACGCTGGTGCTTTCAGATTTTAGATGTGTGTGTTCTATCTGTGTTGTATCTGTAGTACTTAACTAAGCCTGAAAGGAAAACAATCTTACTCAGTTCTTTATTGTTTACTACTTCACTGAGATCATCAGTCAAATAAGTCTCTGATGTCTCTTTCGTTTGAAAATTATTCATATAAGAAAATTAGAAACAGCAGGTATGCTGAAACCACCTGATTAAAGCTTAGGCCGAGTTGAAGAGTGCAAAGTTTGTCCATAGAGTTCAACTTCTTCCCCAGACTGAATTTCCCCCGGCCCACCTAAATAGTGTAGGCTCATTTGTCATTGAATAAACATGTGTACTTTTTTTGTAAAATTCTGTTTGAATATATATATTTTTTTCAAAAAATAGGTTGTCATTTTTTTATATTGTAATACCCTGAAATTCAAGATGGCTTCTGTGGTAAAAATTGGAAGAATTTTACTTTACGATTGATATAAACCTGGTTCCAATAATTTTTTTCAGCATCTGTTCCTTATAAAACAGTATCCAGATATTCTCAGATGGACGACAACTTCCTTGTGACAACTATCTTTTAATTTTTGGAAGTTTCAGAGACACCTTTCCTGAATTAAATATGGCAGGCCCAAAATCAATGTTTGAATGCTGTAACTGAACAGTTTTTCAGCATTAAGTTGAGGTTTAAATATTTAGTAGATATATGTATACTTAGATACATTTTCTTTGTATTGGCAGGAAAGAAATAGCTTGTGAGGACCAGAGAGTAAGACAGATAACTGGGTACTGATGATTTATTACAGACGAACTGGGTTCACACAGACAGATGCGGATGGATAAGTAGTACCGACTCGCACCGAGAGCAGAAATAACTCTGAGACAGTATATTCATGTTGTCTTACAGTCATACATTCATAAATAACTACAGATGCAGTCTGTGTTCATACATGGTAATTATATTGGCGGAAAGGCCACAGAATTCTACACAATATGGAATACATTAGAATTAGGCATGTTGTTATAGTTAAACGAAAATAGCAGAAGGACGTTGTCCTGCTGTAGCAGCGTGGGAGGGACCATGGGGACACCCAGGTGTGGCAGCAGTGTAGGTTGGGCTGAGAAAGTCCCCAGCGCAGCAGCGGCGTCCAGCGGGGAGAGCAGAACCACAGCTGAGACAGCAGCGTCGGCAGGTCAAGGAGGCCCACAGGTAGCAGGCGTCGGCAGACAGAGGAGGCCCACAAGTGCGGCAGCGGTGTCAGTGGACAGAGGAGGGCTACAGGCGACGGCGTCGAAAGGGTGAGCAGGTCCACAGGTGTGGCAGCAATGTCGGGCAGGCCGAGCAAGCCCCAGGGGCGACGGCAGTGTCGGCAGAGTTGAGGAGGCCCACAGGCAGCGACATCAGGGGGCCGAGCAGGCCCACGTGTGGCAGTGACGTCGGGTCCAACAGCGATGTCAGGAGGTTGCCTGGGGACTCGCAAGTGCAGCATTGGCGCCAGGGGAAGAACCGAGGAGGCCTGTAGGTTCAGCGGGTCGAGAAGGTATCTGGCATCCCCTGGTTGAGGCAGAGGAGGCCGCGACATCGAATGGATGTTTCTGGACCGCTGCCTGATTTTGTGTTGGCTGACCAGCACCCAGCTACCCATCCTCATGGCTTGTCTCACTCACAGAACGGACAAAACTGCTCGAAAAACATGCCTGGAAATATGGAGGAGTTATGGGAGTTCCATTTGGCAATGTCCTTGTGAGAGAGAGAGAGAGTAAGTTTCATGGTTTGTGTTGCTGTTGAGAGCGTGTGGTATGTATTTATGTTTTTGGTTTTCTATAAGAGAGAAAGAGAGAGGGCATAATTGGTAGAGGGATGGTTAATGATTAAATTGGCTGTTGGCGAGTTCTGGGTTGTCTGCGCTGGTGCAGTTGGAGTTAGTTGTTATGATGAGAATTTTGAGGCAGTCTGTAATCAGAGCCTGTGATGGCCAGTAGTATCGGCAGCGGTCTGTGAAGAGTATTGAAAGCATTGGTGGTCAGTTAAATTGTGTGTTATTGATTTGTTGTTTAATTTGTTGTTAAGTTTGCTGTTGTTTGCTTTACAGTTGTTATGCCTGTGTTGTTGGATTTGTTGTGCTTATGAGTTTCTGTTGAGTTATGCAGGAGCTGTTGTGGTTGGGGGTTGTTGTTGTTGTTGTTGGGGAGCTGTTGTGGTTTCTTGGTGTTGTTGTGAGAGGTTGGTGTGGGCTTGTGGGGTTGTTGGGTTGGCATTATGGAGTGGGGTTGTTGGGTTGGTGTTGTGGAGTGGGTTTGTTGGTGAGCTGTTAAGGTTTCTTGGTGTTGTTGTTGTGGCTGTAGACCTTGGTTGTTGTTGTGGTTGTAGGCCTTATTTGTTATGTTGTTGAGTTGTGGTTGTAGTTCTTGTTTGTTTGTTGTGGGGTTGTGATCCTTGGTTGTTGTGTTGTTGAGTTGTGGGGTTATGGTCCTTGGTTGCTTGTCATGTTGCTGTTGCATTGTGTGGTTGTGGTTCTTAGTTCTTGTCATGTTGTTGTTGAGTTGTGTGGTTATCAGGGTGACCAGACGTCCCGTATTTATGACATTTGTCCCGTGTCCCGTATCGACCCTCCCCGGGACGCCTTTTGTCCCGTATTTTCAATATCTAAAAAAAAAATACAATAAACTAGCGAAATTTGTCCTGAGCGGAATATTCCCCCTTCAAACGCTCAAGTGGAGCGAGTGTTCTCTCTAATGGGCCAACGATGGGGTGGGTGCAGGAACCCGTGCAGTGTAGAGCTGATCAAGTCAGAACTATAGATAAAGTGCAATTACACACTGTCCTGTTCGGAGTTCATCACATAATGCTCAAACCAAACACCATCTCTTGAGAACAGTTGGATCTAGTGCAGAATATGACAAATGACAAATAACTTAGCAACAATGAGGAAAAGAATTTTAAAAGGATTATTGAAAGGTTTTCATCATATGTATTTTATTGTCTGCAATTTATTCAATATATTACGGCAAGTCACTTTTGTTATTAATATCCTTCAAAGCTGCAAAACATGCTTGATTGCAATATTCTAATGCTTTGATACATGTAATGAACAGCTATTTGTAACAAAATCTACAACGAATGCACTTTAAAACAAAAGAAAAGTCAATAAAGAAGGCTGAGAAGGACTTTGCCTTCGTCACTGTGTGCATAACTTCGCATAAGTTGTGTCTATATTGTTCAACTAACTCTTCAATTTAAGTGTCCCGTATTTCAATTTTCAAAATCTGGTCACCCTGGTGGTTATAGTTCTTTGTTGTCGGTTGTCAGATGCTTTGTGGCGGTTGTTGGTGTCTCGGCGACCTCTTCCAGTGCCAGCACAGCATAGACCTGAGCATCTGGAGTTGGGGTGAGTACTTGTGTTTGTGTTTTTTTTGTTCTGTATGTAAGTCAATTGTCCTGCGTTTTTCTGTAGCATGAAGAGGAAAGTGTGGCTGAAGGTGAGTTTGACAGCCGGATTGGTTAATCTTATGTGGGGGGTCTTGCCGCTTGTTTTCAGCTTGTGATCCCGCCATATTATTTTTTGGCGCCCAAACAGCGACTGCTGGTGAAGCAGCTGCAGGGCGATTGGGCTAGTGAGTTGTGTGATTGGTGGAGAAAGTGAGGATGGAAGGGTTGAAGGAGAGGCTGAAGGCGGAGTTGCAGTTGGCAAGGGAAGCTAAGGATAGATTGGAAGTGGAGAATGAGAGGTTGAGAGCTGAAGAGCAAGTTAGAGGAAATGAGAGGAATGCTAAAGAGTGCAAAAGTGTAAATGAAGGAAGAGGTGAAAGGACCAGAAGATAGAATGGTTGAGAAAATGGACAAAAAATTTGGAGTAATGACAAATGCAGTGCAGGAGATGATGAAAAGATTCATGGTTAGAGGGAGCTGTAGGAGGTAGTCCTACTGGGTCTTGTGACAGGCCAGGAGTGATTAAGAAAGTGAAAGAACAAGTGGATGAGAATATGAGTGAAGAAGGTGATAAGGTTGTGGCAAGTGAGGAGAAGAAGACATAGGATAGGGAGAAATCAGAGTGGAAGGGTAAGAAGGAAGTTGAAGGTAAGAAAAGGGCTAAGGGAAAGACTAGTAAATCTGATGAACAGGGTAAGAAGAGGACAGATGAAGGTGCCATAGAGTTAAGGATAAGGTGCAGGATGAGTGATTTAGATAGCGGTGAGTGGAAACATGTAGGTAGAAAGAAGAAAGTAAGAAGAGCGTAATCAAGAGCATGGATATTAGTATGGAAGTTGATTTGTTGTATTCAGACTAGGTAAAGAGGGATCAGAATGGAAGTAGTGAAAGTGAGAGTGAGAGTGAGCAGGAAGTATGAAAGGCTGTGAACATGAGAGATGTACCCCGATGTGCACAATATGAAGAATATGGTAGAAGGGATATAGGGGACTTTTTAAAGGAATATGAGAAGTAATGTGTGGCTAAGTATGGCGATAACAAGAGAGTCTGGGCAAGAGAGTTAGGATTTTTGTTGAGTATGTATGGGGTAATGATGAGTTTAGGGAATGTGCCGTGTGAGTGTGAAAGCCAGGATTGTGGAACGGGCAAAGAGGATAAAGAGTAGCGTTAGATATAGGAGAAAGCAAGATTCTGAAGAGGCAAGAGAAAATGAGATGGACGAATGAAAGGTTGACATGGAACAACATTTTAGAAATAGTATAGGATTATGAGTTAGATAGCTGTAAGAGAGCAGAAGTGTTAGTGTTAGGACTGAAGTAGCTGAGGGAATACCAGAGTTTAAGAGCTATAGGGAGGCAGCAGATTTAGAAGGGCTGAGGCAAATGGCAGAGCGAGTGGTTGATAGGAGCGTTAGAGCAAGTAACGTGAGTGTAGTTAGCCATAAAAGAGACAGGAGTGTGAGTGCCGGAAGAGTAGGGTCAGTTAGTTGTGAGCAAGAGCAGCAGTGTTACAGATGTGGTAAGCCAGGACATAAGAAGAACAAATGTCAGTGGGCATTAGGAGAGTGCTTCGGGTGTGGGTAAACAGGGCATTTAGTGAGCGAGTGTAAGAAAGATAGGGATATTAAATGCTACAGGTGTGAACAGGTAGGGCATATAGCGAGTGGATGTCGGGGTACCCGTGTGAACGAGGTTTGTGGTAATCGTGGAGGGAGTGGGCATTATGCTAGGATGTGTTAGGAGCCGCATGCAAAGTGTGTTGAATGTGGAATGGAAGGTCATGTGGCAAGTGTGTGTAGGCAAACGAGGATGAGTCAGGCTGGGAATTCGGGAAACTAGGTGTTAAGGGGATTCAGTTAGGTGGGTCCTCTAGTATGCGACAGTATGTTCCAGGAGAATGTGATGAGTGGTTGAAAGTGAATAAATGTCAGCCGAGCATCAGTGAACACATGGGTCTGGGAGATCAGTAGATAATGCTGGTTGAGTATGGAAGAAAGCAGAAGAAGGTAAGGAAAGGGAATGAAAGGGAGAAACATGTACTGCATGATAGGGGGGTTAGTGTTAGGGTAAAAATGGTGGATAAGACATGTAATACGGATGACTTTGAGGGAAGGAATGATACTTATAGTGTGTGGGTTTGAATTGTCAGGGTTTAGTGAGATGTCTGCAGGAAGGGAATCAAGTAGAAAGGACGGGAGTGTAAATGAACTGAGTGATTTGGTGGCAGAGTTACGAGAGATATTAGGACAAGAGTTAGAAGGGGTAGATGAGATAGTGAGTGGGATTTGGGGGATAGCAGTGAGGGAGATGGTAATGGGAGTCTGACTGGAAGTGGTCTGGGAGAAGTCAATGGCAGTGTAACTGAGAGTGTGTATGAGGACCCTCAAACAAGATCCAGGGGGGCCTTGGTCTGAGCATCTGTGGGTGTTGCGGAAGGCTATTTAGTGTGGGTATTGTGAGTGCAAGGAGACATTGTCAAATGTAATGGGGGAGGAAATATGGAGGAGTTATGGGAGTTCCATTTGACAATGTCCTTGAGAGAGAGAGAGAGAGTAAGTTTCATGGTTTGTGTTGCTGTTGAGAGCATGTGGTATGTATTTATGTTTTTGGTTTTCTGTAAGAGAGAGAGAGAGGGCGTACTTGGTGGATGGATGGTTAACGATTCAATTGGTTGTTGGTGAGTTCTGGGTTGTCTGCGCTGGTGCGGTTGGAGTTAGTTGTTATGATCAGAGTTTTGAGGCAGTCTGTAATCAGAGCCTTTGATGGTCAGTAGTATCGGAAGCAGCCTGTGAAGAGTACTGAAGGCATTGGCGGTCAGTTAAATTGTGTGTTATTGATGTCTTGTTTAATTTGTTGTTTGTTTTATAGTTGTTATGCCTGTGTTGTTGGATTTGATGTGCTTATGAATTTGTGTTGAGTCATGTGTGAGTTGTTGTAGTTGGGGGTTGTTGTTGTTGTTGTTGTTGGGGAGCTGTTGTGGTTTCTTGGTGTTGTTGTGAGAGGTTGGGTGTGGGCTTGTGGGGTTGTTGGGTTGGCATTATGGAGTGGGGTTGTTGGTGAGCTGTTGGGGCTTCTTGGTGTTGTTGTTGTGGCTGTAGTCCTTGGTGGTTGTTGTGGTTGTAGGCCTTGTTTATTTGTTATGTTGTTGAGTTGTGGTTGTAGTTCTTTTTTGTTTGTTGTGGTGTTGAGTTGTGTGGTTGTGGTCCTTGGTTGTTGTGTTGTTGAGCTGTGGGGTCAAGGTCCTTGGTTACTTGTCATGTTGTTGTTGTGTTGTGGTTGTGGTTCTTGGTTGTTGTCATATTGCTGTTGGGTTGTGTGGTTAAAGTTCTTTGTTGTTGGTTGTGTGTTAGTGTCTCAGCAACCTCGTCCAGCGGACAGCACAGCATAGACCTGAGCATCTGGAGTTGGGGTGAGTACATGTGTTTGTGTTTTTTGTTTCTGTGTAGGTAAGTCAATTGTCTTGCGTTTTTTTGTAACGTGAAGAGGAAAGTGTGGCTAAGGGTTAGTTTGGCAGACGGATTGGTTAATTTTATGTGGGTGGGGGGAGTCTTGCTGCTTTTTAGCTTGTGATCCTGTCACAGAAGCTGTGCCGTTCTGTTAATGGCGTCTGTGTCGTCCTCGGAATGGAGTTTTCAGAGACCTTAACTGTCACGCCGTATTGAGTCTACTAAAGGTTCTCTGAAGATGAGCGGCCGTAATTAGTCCGTTAAAGGCTGGGCCTAAACCACTGTATCACCAACTCCGGGAGGTCACCAGTTGTAAGGACCAGGGCGTAAGACAGGTAACTGGGTACTGATGATTTATTACAGACGAACTGCGTTGACAGAAAGGTGCAGATGGATAAGCAGTACTGACTCGCACCAAGAGCAGAAATTACTCTGAGACAGTAGATTTGTGTTTTCTTACAGACATACATTCATAAATAACTACAGACACAGTTTGTGTTCATACATGGTAATTATATTGGTGGAAAGGTCAGAGAATTCTACACAATATGGAATACATTAGAATTTGGCATGTTGTTGCAGTTGAATGAAAATAGTGGAAGGACGTTGTCCTTACAAGCTGCAGCAATGAAAATATCCCTTAAGAGTCCATATACACACAAACCAACATGGCAGTTTTCATCTAATAAGAAGTCAAAGACTTTCGATGTTGAATTTTGCTTTATTTGTCAGCTGAACAGCAAAGGAACAGATTATACAAACTATGTGCTTTACCCTTCTTTGCCTTCAGTGGAGAAACTAATTACAACTACTGATGTTCGATGTTCATATGGGGAAACAGAGTCTTTTGCATTAAATGATTGAATAGGTGGTTCGTCTGCCAATGAACTGGTACAGAAAAGTGTTACCTAGCACAAACCTTGTTATAAGGATCTCACAAATAAAACAAACATTGAGCGAGCAAAAACCAAATATGAGAGGGGATGGCAACAGGCAGAGTCGGTGAAATAAAACAGAAAAAGAACGACCATCAAAATTGTTGTCTACATGTACTCCCACATCACGACCTACATGTACCAGAAGAAAACTTTCGACAAGGAGATGTGTCATTTGCCAAGAAGACAGAGCAGACAAGTTGCATGATGTGTCAACTGAAAACATGGGAGCCCAGCTCAAGGCAATTGGCTAACAGACAACAACTGAACACCTGAAAGGCAGACTGAGCAATGTTGTTGGATCATCCAATCTATTAACAGCTGTTGCAGAACAAATGAAGTACTACTTGTGCTTATGCCATGCAAAGCGAGACAGAAAAGGCTAAGAGACAACTCCCAAAAGATAATATTCAGTTCACACAGTTAGTGTCTGACCTGGAGATATTCAACATGGTGGAAACGAAAATTAACTCAACTCAAGAATCTGTTTGGAATATGAACGACATTGAAAAATCATACTAGAGTTTGCTGGAAGCAAATGGGTTTCCATTATCCGATCATCCACGATATAAACCATACCTAAAGCAACTGATTTTGGACAATATCCCTGATCTCCACTTCACAAGACCTCCTGACAAAACAAAACTAGAACAAGTAGTTTCTTTAAAGGCCAAGGAAACCCTGTTAGCTCGTGCTCTTGCTGATCCAAAAGACCTGAGAGATGTGAAAATGCTGCTGATAGCTGCTAAAATCCTGAGAAGTGACAGAAAATGCACCTCTATGGAAATTTCAAGGAACATTTGATGATTATGACCCACCTGCTTTACTCAAAACTCTTCTGCAAGCATGTTATTCAAGGTTTGCTTGTGCTGGAGCAGCATTTTGTGTGTGCATATAAGACAGAACGACAGATTACTTATGAAACAACACACCAAGATGTTGCTTTCAAACACTGAACTGAAACTCCACTCAGAGTTGGACTAGCCCTAGATACCCACAAAAGCACCAGATCAAAGTCTCTTGTAGAGAAGCTACACCAACTAGACCTCATTTTGCCATACAAAAAAGTCATGGAAATAGACTGAAGAAATTTATGGTGACCTCAGGAACACAAACCAAGGGCAATGTTAATATTCCAGATCCACTTCTCACTCACAGCCAAGAAGAGGCAGACACGTTGCTCATACTACATGCTGTAACTGTCCCCCATGAAGCTGACCTTGTGGTCAGTTCTCCAGACACAGACGTCTTATACTTACTTGTCCACATATATCTATATTTGCCAGTTTCTAGTCTTCCTCACTGGAATGGGCAGGCTGAGGAGGAACATTGGTGTTTGTAACATACACAACAACTTAGGACAAAAGCCAGCATCTGCTCTGTTGGGTTTTCATGCTCTGGCAGGCTCAGATATGTCTGGTAGATTTGCTGGCAGAACCAAAGACTGGTGCCATTTATCCCTTCATGGTTTATTCAAGAAGCAGTGCTCATTAAACAATTGACTGGCGAGTACTCCAGGTAAAAGTACCCCCAGCTTCCTTTAGCACAGCAACCTTCATACAAGGCAAAAATACAGGACTAACCCCCTATGTTGCCAGTTACGGAAATGGGACTAAGAGAAATACAGTCTTCAAACACTGTCTCAATCTCTTTCAGGTAATGAGCCGCAAACACCGACTTTGACCTCCAAAAGGTACTCTGCAGGATAGCAGACAGCCACAAATTATGTTGGAACGCTGAAGAGGTCGCTACCGCTTGGACTTCATGTGCCTTGACTTTCAACACGGGATAATCCTTTGTTTACATGAGAATGTGCTGTGATAATGAGTTCTCTCAAGCAGGAGATCACATTTTTCGAAAGAGGATGAGAGGGATTCTTCACCAAACACCACAGTTGAGAAGATCGTCCTCTCATTTTCTCTGTTCTGTGGAATAACTAATATCTAAGAACTCTTACTGGGCATAAGTCTTTCCTCTTCCTCCGGACCAAGAATATTGGCCAAATTCTTGAGTGTGAAGGAGCGGGGCCAAGGTTTTGAACGGTTTTCATTCTTAGCTAGAAAACTTAACATCAACGAGCAAACTGCATCCCCTTGTGAGAAGCCAACTCTTTTTCTCCATTGCATGGAGTTCGCTAACATCTTGCTGAAGCTAAAGCTATCAAGAATATTGTCTTCTTGCTTAGGTTCCTTATAAAGGAAGACCGCATCGGCTAATAAGAAGAACTCGAAAGCCACTTGAATACTACGTCAAGGTTCCAAGATGCTGAATCTTTCGGGCACTTAGATGTCTCAAAAGACTTAAGTCCGAGAGGTCACCATTATTAGAAAAGCCTATGGCTCTGTTCAAATACAGATGCTACCATCGCCCTGTAACCCCTAATTGACAAGGGAGCCAAGCGTCTCGATACTCTTAGGAAAAGAAGAAAGTCTGCTATCTCACTTATAGAGGTCTCAGAAGAGACTTTATTCTGCTTGCACCATCCTCTAAACACTCACCACTTGGATTGGTACAGTCTGTTAGAAGAAGCTCTTCTACACTTAGCAATAGCTTCCAACACTCTTCTCGAAAAGCCTTTTGCTCTGACAAGGCTCCTGACAGTCTGTAACCTGTCAGGGCCAGAGCAGACAACCCTTAATGGAACCTTGGAAAATGCAGTTGTCTGAGTAACGACTCCTTGGACGGTAGGAGTCTCGGAAAGTCTATAAGTAGACTGAGAAGATCTGGAAACCATTCCTTTCTTGGCCAGAATGGTGCTATGAGAATGAGAGATATTCTGATGAAAACAAATTTTGTTCAGAACTTGCTTCATCAGCCCGAATGGAGGAAAGGAGTATGTGTCCAGCCCCAACCAGTCCAGCAGCATTGCATCAATAGATCATGCTAGAGGATCTGGAACTGGAGAGCGAAAGAGGGGGAGTCAGTTGTTGCTGGAAGTGGCGAACAGATCTATCACCGGTTTTCCCTATATCTTCCAAAGGTCAAGTCAAACCTTGGCATCGAGAGTCCACTCTGACGGAAGAACCTGATGACCTCGACTAAATTCGTCCCCCAAAACATTCATCCTTCCCTGGACAAACCAAGGAATCAGATACACTTTTTACTGCCACCGCTTTCCCTGTGATCTGGTGAACGAAAGCTTGCAGACCCAGATGGACCGCTAGTAACTCCTTTACTCTGATGTGAAGGGAACTCTGTTCCATCAACCATATTACCGATACCTTCATCTCTCCCAAGACTGCTCCCCAACCTATGTTGAAAGCATTGGAAAAGAATTGTAGGGTTGGGTGGAGAGGAAGAAGAGAAATGACTTCCGATAGTCTCGGCTCCAAGAGCCACCATGCTAGATCCTCTTTGATCTCTTTCGTAATGTTGAACACCTTCAAGTTCAGTTGAGACTTCCCGCACCACAATACCTTCAGGAAGAATTGAAGGGGTCACATATGTAACCTTCCGAGTTTTACATACTTCTCTAGTGACAATAAGGTGCCCAGAAGACTCATCCACTGGAGAATGGAACATGAATGACGGTTCAGGAACTCCTGAACTACCTGAAGGGACAACTGAACTCTTTTCATTGATAGAAAAGACTGAAAAGCTTGAGTATTGAGAGTCATTCCCAAATATAGAATCTTCTGAGTCGGAATCAATTGTGATTTCTTCTTGTTGACAAGAATCCCTATGATCAAGTCAAACAAAGAGTCCTCTCTAGATCCTTTATGCACTGGCTTTCTGGGGAGGAGCGGAGAAGCCAGTCTTCCAGGTAAAGTGCCACAATGATACCCAAGAGAAGTAGCCATTTCCCTAGAGGTGCCAATACTTGGGTAAATACCCCAGGAGCCATCAAAAGACAAACACAGTGCTCAAAATTGGAATACTTTGCCCATGAAAATAAACTGAAGAAATTTCCTTGATTCCTGATGAATCAGAATACGGAAATAAGCATCTTGCATGTCCAAGGAGACCATCCAATCTCCTTGGCGAAGCGACGCTAGGACCGAGTGAGTTGTTTCCATAATGAACTTTGTTTTCGAGACACGTTCAGAGCTCTCACATCCAACAAGGGTCTCCAGCCCCCCAATGCCTTGGGGACTAGAAAAAGGCAGTTGTAAAACCCCAGAGATAATTTGTCAATTACTAACTCTATTGCCACCTTCTGAATGAGAGCTTCCACCTCTTTGGCCAGAGCTACAAACCTCTCCGAGCCTGCAGAGTAAGCTGACAATATGATCGGCAAATCATATGATTGGAATGGAATAACCGAGGTGAAGAACTTGTACCATCCAAGGGTTTGCCCCTCTGCAAATCCCCTCTCCTAAAACAGGTGTAACCTGACACCTACTGGAGCATGAAGGATAGTTATATTACTTGGAGGAAGTCTTAGAAGCAGGTTTTGTCGTGGATTTGGAAGGGAGATGCCGGTTCAAGCGAGGTCTGACAAAGGGCCTGGTTCTACCTCCATGAAGAGTCTGCTGCGAAGGAGAGGAAGATTTGTCAGGAGTCACAGAGGTGGCTTTCACTCGCTTAGTCAACTGGGCCAACAGATTGTTTGTCAACTTTTTCTCTAATAAGTGCTGCTTATCTAATGGTGAGAAAAGCAAAGCTGATTTCTGTAGAGGTAACTCCTTTTGTGACAAAGGAACACCAAAATTGTCTCTTTTCGAGAGTTCCAAAGGTGAAGTGAGAGGCAATCTCATCAGAAGCATCCCTGACAGATTTGTCAGCACACAAAAGAACCCCTAACCAAACCGACATCACATCTGGAATAGAGGGGCAATCCTCAATCTTTGAACCAAGAGCTCCAGCTATCCAGTCCAGAAAACTCATAATTTCCAGGACCTTAAAGAGGTTCTTGACTAAATGGTCTAATTCGGGGGAAGAAAAGAACACCCTCACTGCTGAAAGTGCCGCTCTGCGATTAGCGTCAACAAGACCTGAGAAGTCCCCCTGGGAGGCAGAAACTCCCATGGAAGGAGCTTTGCCTGTACATAGAAATGGTATCTCTAGTCAATGAGCTTCGATGGTGAAAAAGCAAAAGAAGCCTTCCCTGACTCTCTTAGTCAATAACCAGTCTTCCACAATATGAAGAGACTTCTTCACAGCCTTTGACAAAACTAACTTGGGAAGTAAAGGGTCCACATGCTTCCTTCGCATCATATAAATGGAAGCAGGAGACCTGGGAGCTGCCACACTAAAGTAATCAGGGTATGTATCCAAGAGATACCTCAGAAGACTCTAATATGCCATTGGCATATTAGAGTCTGTGCCCTGTTCTTCTTTCTCTGACAAATCCAGAGAAAGAGAAGGATCTGTAGGCTTAGGGGCTGACTGCTTGTCCTTCAAATAAGCCATCAACTCTTCCAACTACTTCAGAGGGAAAGGATTAGAATTATCCTGAGTCGAAACAGCAGCAGTCGAAGTTGATATGTCAGAAGTCACAAGTGTCAAAATTTTTGACATTGAAGGATCCACATATGTACGTCGAAGCGGACGTTGCACGAGAAATTGAAGGAGTATTTGATGAATGTACCAGCATCAAAGATTTCAAAGGTGTCAAAATACGACGACCATCTTGAGAGTCCGAAATGTCCAAAGTCAAAAAGTGATCTAGAGGAGAAGTAGAAGTCTCAACACTACAAGAAGGATGTGGACCATGATCCCTTCCTTGGATTTCTTAATAAAAGGAGGGGAGAAATCTACAGTTGCGCATCTTTGTGCAATGGATGTGAAACTGATGAACTACACCACTTATAACGCCTCACGGGAGAGGAATCACTCAACTCCAACAATAACGGAGCAGCAAACGAAACACCTTTCCAATGGTGTTATGTCGAAACCTGCTGGCGCACTACAGGAACGAAGGAGGAAGCAACTGCTTGTGGGCAAACCCCACAGTCTTCCTTGGACCAGTATGTCTTCTCCCCAAGGTGGGAGAGCGGGACGGACCTTCGTCTAGGAGAACTGGTGGGACAAACAGCCACCCCATCAGAAAGCACTGCACTAACACTCGGCACTTCAATATTAGAATTAGCCTTTTCTAGAAGAGACTTAACCAAAAAACTTACTCCATAACCGTACTAGCATGAACACCAAACTTTTTCTCGAACCTAGATTCAAGACTGGCAATGGCGTCGGGAAAACTACACGGGAGGCTGGTAAAGGAGTTTAAGGAGTAGAAGAAGGACTCAAGATTGGAGACATGGCGAGAGGAGGAGGAGAAGGAAAGAAGGGACAAACTGGCTCTATGGAAGATGCAGAAGCAGCTACACTAGCTTTACGTTCTGCCCTTAGAGCTGCCTTCCTCATCCTATCCTTTACAGTGGTCCCCCATATTCGTGGGGGATGCATACCAGAGCCAACCCCTCCCCCCAATAGTTGGAACCCCGTATAAAAATGTTTAAAACCTCCTATTTTGTTAGTTAAAACTCAAGAAAAACCCAATTAAAATTTTCATATCTGGTTTTTTAATAGTTTCATCACAAAAAGTGCATTTTATGATGAAACTGATCTTTAAGTCATGAATTTGTGAATATTTCTCATAGAAAAATACCATGTATAGGCTAATTTTCTGCAAATAATGGGGGGAAAGGGTCCAGAGAGAAATCTGCGAATGCGTGAGTCTGCGAATCCGGAGAACATGAATACAGGGGTCCACTGTACTAGTTTATCAGAATATGCAAGAAAAACCTTTATTGATTGTCACTCCAATCTTTACATTCGTCACAAGCCGATTCATGAGTACACTCAGACACATTACCTTTACATTTAATACATTTCGAGTGTGGGTCAGAGCTAGGCTTAACCTTCAATCTAGCCTTGCACCCTCCAGCACAAAACCTAACCCCTGAAGGGCTAGAATCTGACATGATGGCCTAAATGCCATAACTAATTGCAGTTAAGCTAAATAAAATGCAAGCAAACAACCAGCAAAAACACAAAGTTTGAGTACTTCACTAAAATACGGCAGTCAAAATCCATCCAGTGATGAAGATAAAGTCCGTATCGACCACTGAAGTTAACCAGAAGCCGGCAGAGAACGAATTGACTACATCTGGTCTGTTGTACCTGTTCCTCCCTCAAGTGGTGGGAGATAAGGTCGCCTACATCGGCAATGGCGGCGCCACCGCAAAAGTTAGAATCTTTTGTCTGCTATGTAGGGAACCCACAGCTGTATAATTATTCGGTCAGACACTACGATAAAAAACAAATTTTTAAAACATGAGGATATTGATAAAAATTACAATAAAGTTTACCATGATTGATCAAAATCACAGCATGAGTAGATTGTGCAGCAGCATGGGAAAGGGAGTCATACGCTGATCAACTACCAGACTTTCTCCATTTTTAACTCTTAAGTGATGGCAATCAGTTATTTACAGTAATTCAATGTGTGCCTTGGAAGCACTGAAAAAAAAGAAAACAGCCCTTTTCACCTATCAAGCCAAAAAGATCAGGTGGGCTCTTTTACCTCTTTCTGAGGCATAAACCCATTCTGTTTTGCCAGTCCTGGTCATACAGCAACACATACCAGGAAATAGATAAGAAAGATAGCACACTGGGGTAAGTTAACGGTTATTGTCTTATCATCCACCAATACAAAATATACAAACATTTGAGAAGAGACTGGTTTTAGGAGACCTGGCTCTAACCCTAAAAAAAGTTTTGAGGTTAATCTGATTGACCTTAGGACTGGGCATACTTTAATTGACCCATAACTTTATTGTGATAGAAGCCAGTTCCTAACTTCAGATACTTGTACGGTACTAATTTTATTTTCTGGATCTCTTTTATCCAGCTGTCCAACCACTCCAACTCCCTCTATTCACTGTCTTCAGCACTGAATATGCTCTAGCAGTCCTAATTCTTGAATTTTAGTTTGCTCCAATTTTTAGTTATCATTTTGATATCAAATGCTTTGGGCCTGTCCTGAAAGGCCTGAGGTGTGCCTTAGTTGTCACAGCAACCTTAGAAGTAAATAAATAAGGATGAAATGAACCAATTAGAGGTGAAAAGAGATGATCTATTACATGTCCACAATGTTTACCTGGAAAAATAATAAAAATCAATTGTGTAAACATTTATTTACTAGGTATTGTATACATAAGTGAGTAAATCATGAATTGCTTAGCTGAATCATAATTCAGGAATTACAATGCTGTCAATAGTTTTACTTATAAGCTTGCATGATATCATGCTACGTACTGTGATGGTGGTTAGTTACCTGGAATTTTTGGGAATGTCAGCAAGAAAATGAATGAAGTCAAAAGTATAAGTCACCTAATTAGCCATTTGAAATACAAAACAATGTCAATTTGTATCACTGATATCAAATTCATTTTTGAAAAAAAGAAAAAAAAACTCATATCAATGACAAACAGAAGGCAACATACCATCTACTGTTGCATCTTGTGTGGCAACATAGTTCTTTCTACTGAATGAAATAACAATGAAATAAGGTCGTATCTGGGCCTCAGGTCCAGAGCTAAAATCTTTAATGTCCTACAGCAGTGAATATACCATAATTAAAATGGAATGACAGTTTTCACGACTGAAATTAATCTTAACAGGGTGTATAAAAACAAAACATACGATTTGAAAAATTTTAGTCATTTACAGTGAGGTAAGTTTGTGAAAATCTAGAAATTGTATAAAGATAAAAACCAATAAAATATACAGAAAAATGTTATATCAAATTATTTACATTGTATATGTGGGATGAATTAACAAATGTATCATCCCACATTTTTACCTTAAGTGATATCTAAAATCTTTTACAAATGTCCAAATATTGTGAAATATGATATTGTTAAACTACAATAAAGTTTTGTACATACTTACCTGGCAGATATATACTTAGCTATAGTCTCCGACGTTCCCGACAGAATTTCAAATCTCGCGGCACACGCGACCAGGTAGGTCAGGTGGTCTACCTTACCCGCCGCTGGGTGGCGGATGTACGAACCACTCCCGTAAGCTTGTCAGATTTTTCTCTTCCACCTGTCTCCTGAGGGGAGGCTGGGTGGGGCCCATTTAAATCGTATATATCTGCCAGGTAAGTATGTACAAAACTTTATTGTAGTTTAACAATATCATTTTTGTACATGAACTTCCCTGACAGATATATACTTAGCTGATTGGCACCCTTGGTGGAGGGTAAGAGACAGCTCAATAATACAGGTAAGACGGGAAACAACTAATGTTGTAGGATATAAAAACCTTGGTTCTCACCTTTTCAGGATGAAGACTTCATAGATACTATCTTCAGAGTCTGCATTGCCTGGAGAGCTACAGCTAGGACGTGACCTGATGCTGAAAGACTCTCGGATCTACCACTGGGATATGTGATCCCCTATTGTGGTAGAATCCAAGTCGGATGCTGTTAGAGGGACCTTGTCCGCTTACCTAACAGATCCTTACCACTACCTCTGCAAGGAGCCAAAACCCACCAGACCACCTAACCAAAATACAAAGGGTTAATATTACGACAAAAAGAGGTGCCTCCTGCAACCTCTTTCAGACAACCAAAAAACAACAATATAAAATATAGGGTAACATATAAAAAAAGTTTAACACAGGATAAGTTTCAGCTCCCTGCCCCAGCACCGAATCCGCCGATACGAAAGGACCCAAGGCGAAGCATTTATCATATGTGATTTTTACATCACGTAGGTAGTGGTTTGCGAAAACCGATTGGGCAATCTCCAAAAAGTCGCCTCCATCAAGTTCCGCACAGACATATTTTTTCTGAATGCAAGCGAAGTTGCGATGGCTCTCACTTCGTGAGCTTTCACTTCAGTAGTCTAAACTGATCTTCCTACAGGCAACATGTGCCTCTGTAATAAGGCTTCTCAGAAAAAGGAAAGAGCATTCTTCGACATGGGCCGAGTGGGGTCCCTTTACGGAGCACCAAAGTACATCTTGATTAGCCTTAAGTTGTTCCTTCCTCTTAAGGAAATACTTCATAATTCTCATAGGGCAAAGAGTTCTTTCAGGCTCTTCCCCTACTAGAAAGATAAACTACGAACTTCAAAGCTCCTGGGCCAAGGGCGTGATGGGTTTTCATTCTTTGCAAGGAAACTTGGAAGAAACGAAACATACCATAGAATCTTCCTTAAACCCTACATTGCCCTCAATAGCTTGGAGCTCACTCACTCTTTTAGCTGTAGCTAGGGCCAAAAGGAAGATAGCCTTCTTCGTCAAGTCCTTGAAAGAGGCTAAGCCAGGAGGTTCGAATCTAGACGATCCAAGGAATTGTAGGACTATCGTCTAGATTCCAGTTCGGTACTACATGAGGACGCTTAATGGTTTCAAATGATCTAATAAGATCATTGCAGGTCCTTATCATCGGATATATTTAAGCCTCTATGCCGAATACCGCCGCCAACATACTGCGGTATCCCTTAATAGTTGACACAACCAGATGACATTCTTCTTGAGGAAAATAAGGAAATCCGCAATTTGGGTCACAGAGGTACTGGAAGAGGAAATGTTCTTCCTCTTGCACCAACGTCTGAAGACATCCCACTTTGACTGGTATACACGCAAGGTGGAAGGTCTCCTCGCTCTTGCGATTGCTTTAGCAGCTGCTGCTGAAAAGCCTTTCGCTCTGACCAAACTTTGGACAGTCTGAAAACCAGTCAGACTGAGAGCGAGGAGATTTTTGTGGTACCTGTCGAAGTGGGGTTGTCTGAGTAGATCGCTCCTTAGCGGGAGCGATCTTGGAAGGTCCACCAACCATTCCAGTACCTCTGTGAACCATTCTTGGGCCGGCCGAAAAGGGGGGGGAGCGATTAAGGTCATTCTCGTTGAATCGGACTCTACGAACTTCTTGATAGTTAGCCCCAGGATCTTGAAGGGGGGAAAACGCGGTAGACGTCGAGTCCGTTCCAGTCTAGAAGAAGAGCATCTATTGCTACTGCCTCTGGATCCGATATCGGAGAGCAGTAAGGATCCAGCCTCTTGTTCTTTGACGTGGCAAAGAGGTCTATGTGTGGCCTGCCCCATAACTTCCACAGGCTCTGGCATACATCCAGATGAAGGGTCCACTCTGTGGGAAGGACCTGATCTTTCCTGCTGAGGAGATCTGCTCTTACATTCCTTTCTCCCTGCACGAACCTGGTGAGAAGCTTGATTCCTCTTTCTTCTGCCCACAGAAGAAGGTCTCTTGCTGTCTCGTACATGGAGAAGGATGCTCCCCCCCTGTTTCCTGATGTATGCCAGAGCTGTAGTGTTGTCCGCGTTGACCTGCACTACCGATCTTCTGACTTTGGGCTCGAAAGCCTTCAGAGCCAACCACACAGCCATCAACTCCTTCTGTTGATGTGCCAGGCTACCTGGTCCCCCACCCAGGTACCTGACACTTCGTTGGTTCCCAGAGTTGCACCCCACCCCATGTCCGACGCGTCGGAGAACAACACCAGGTTGGGGGTCTGTGATTGAAGAGACAGTCCCTTCGCAAAGAGGTTGGGATCTGTCCACCATAAGAGATGTTTCTTGATGTCCTGGGATAACGACAGGGAGAACGTCAAATCCTTGAGAACGACGACTCCAATTCCGATGAAGAAAGAATTGGAGCGGTCTCAGGTGCAACCTTCCTAGGGAAACGAATTGCTCCAGAGAGGAGAGTGTCCCCAGCAGACTCATCCACTCCCTCACTGTGCATACTTCTTTCCCTAAGAAGGTTGTTACTCTCTCGAATCCTCGGGCTATCCTTTCCTGCGAGGGGAAAAGCCCGAAAACTCAGAGAGTTCATCTGTATCCCGAGATACACACACTCTTGCTCGGGAATTAGTGATGACTTCTTGAAATTGACGAGAAGTCCCAAAGCCTTCGTCAATTCTAAAGTTTACTTGTAAGTCCTTCAAACAACGATCTTCTGAATTGGCCCTTATTAGCCAATCGTCGAGGTACATGGATATCCTCACCCCTTTCAAATGAAGCCATTGAGCCACATTCCTCAAAATCCCCGTGAACACTTGAGGGCCGTCGAGAGGCCGAAACACAGAGCCCTGACTGAAAAATTTTCCCCCCATCATGAATCTGAGAAACTTCCTCGAGGAAGGATGGATCGGTACGTGGAAGTAAGCGTCCTGAAAATCCAAGGAAACCATCCAGTCCCTGGACGAAGCGCTGCCAGCACTGATGAAGGCGTTTCCATCGTGAACTTCTTCTTTTCTACGAAGAAGTTCAGGGCGCTTACATCCAACACCGGTCTCCATCCCCTGAGGACTTCGGAACTAGGAAAAGGCGGTTGTAGAAGCCCGATGAATGATGGTCTGTCACTAGTTCGATAGCCCCCTTCTCCAGCATCTGATCTACTGCTAGATGGAGAGCTTGATTCATGATGGGGTCTCTGTACCTGGCCGTCAGTTCCCTTGGATGGTCGTCAAGGGAGGTCTTTCGACGAAGGGATGAGGTAACCTCTCCTCAAAATAGAAAGGGTCCAAGGATCCGCCCCTTTTTGGGCCCAGACTTCTGCAACTCTAAGAGTCTGGCGCCCACCGTTGTTTGAAGACTTGCAAGTTATTTGGGGGCTTTAACAGACTTGGCGAAAGTCTTACCCCTTCTTGAAGGTCTACGACCTCTAAACGTAGAGGTTCTTGATGAAGATGCCCCTCGAAAGGGTTCTCGAACACTTGCCTTTCCTTCTTAGCCTTGGTAGGAAAGGAAGGGCGAGGTTTTCTTGCCGACTGTGCCAAAAGGTCCTGGGTGGCTTTGGCCGAAAGTGACCTCGAAATGTCCTGCACTCGATGTTTCGGGAACAACTGAGTAGACAGAGGAGCAAACAACAAAGAAGACCTCTGAGCATGGGAGACCGACTTCGTAAGAAGGAACAGTAAAACCGACCTCTTCTTCACGATGCCGGCCCCATAAGGGAGGCGATTTCACTCGCTCCGTCTCTTACTGACTTGTCCATACAAGGGGGGGGAACAAAAAAAAAAAAAAAAAACACACATAAGATCATCTGGTGAAATTGACTCTGGCACTTCAATTTTCTTGGCTAGGACTCCCACGACCAATCAAGGAAGTTAAATACTTCTAGCACTCTAAACATACCTTTGAGCAAATGATCCAATTCGTTCATTGCCCAAGTCGTCTTAGCAGAGTTAAGGGCAGTTCTCCTTGTCGAATCTACCAGCGCCGAAAAATCCGAATCAGCCGAGACGGTAGACCCAATCCTAAGGGCTCTCCTGTTTCGTACCAGAAACCAGCGCGTCCTGATAACTTCGAAGGAGGAAAAGCGAACATCGTTTTCCCCGCTTCTTCTTTGGAAGCCATCCAGGAACCAAAACTCCTCAGTGCCTTCTTCATAGAAAGAGTTGGCTTCATCCTCACACAAGAAGAACTCTTCGCTGTCTTCGCCGTTGAAAAAAGTGAGTGAGGAGAAGGAGGAGCCGTAGGCGTAAGGGAATCCCCAAAAACTTGTAAAAGTAGCTCTGTAAGCTTCTTGTAAGAAGAGACAGCAGCAGAAGTGTTCGGTTCCTCATCCGAACCTTCTAGGACGTCTTGTCGAGGCGAGCGCGGAAGATCCTTAGGTGACGAAGGGATCCTAGCAGGAGTTGAGCGAGAGGTTGGAGAACGCCCTCTCTTAGAAGAGTTCACATCCACTGGAGAACGATGAGAAGATCTGGGAAGTATACGATGAGACTCCCTCTTCGAGGTATACGGAATCTCAGCCGAAGGAGAGGTAGGGCTCCTACTCCGAGAATTCTCGGAAACATCCGCAGGGCGCTTACGAGGAGGCGAGCGCCTACTATACTCTATGCACCTATCCTGGGGCGAGCGGCTGCCAGGAGAAGAGCGCCTATCGAGAGCAGAGCGCTTGCGCGGCTCTCATACCTGTCCAGTTGCGTACGATCAACGGAAGTTCGACTGGAAGGCGAAATGCGCCTACTAGGAGAAGGCTGCTTGCGAGACTCTTGACGTTCTAACAAGAGGGTAACATTCAGGAGAAGGGCGCTTCAAAACTAACGAGCGCCTACTTGGAGAAGGGCGCTTCCGGGATTCCTGGTGCCTACCAAGAGACAAACGGCTCAGGAGAAGTGCGCCTAGAAGCGGGAGAGCGCCTACACGGAGAAGGGCGCTTGAAAGGACTCTTGTTGTCTGCCCTTAGGAGAAATAATCAGGAGTATGACGCCTTTAAAAGAGAGAGAGCGCCTACTAGGAGAGCTATGTGCAGTAGGTCTCTTGGCGCCTACCTTGCGGGGAGCGGCTAACAGTAGGCCGTCTATCATGCACACGACTCTACCAGACTCTAGATGCCTGTCAGGAGAGAAGTCACGATTCCGATACTCGAGGAGAGTGACCCATCTGGAAGAAGAACGCCTACTTGTATAAGGGCGCCTTCTATAATCTTGAGGCTGCTGAGGAGAAGTCTCACGCGAGGGAGTTGAAGAAATCGCGTTGATGAGCAGGTGCAGTGCGCTTACCGGAAGCGGGAATCCAATCTGGAGAAAAAACTTCTTTCTCCATAGAGCGTCCTACCGATGTTTGGCGCCTTGAAATTGAAAGAGAGCCAGGCGAGCGAGGGCGCTCACGCGAGTGAGGGCGCTCCCGCGAGCGATGGGCGCTCACAAGCGAGCCCCCACCTTCATACGAAACCTCCCCATATGAAGGAGAACGATCCTCTGAAGAGCGGCGCCTAGATCTCTTGATCGGAAGAGAAACGTCCTTCTTCCTACGTGATCTAACTGCTAGAGAGTCTGCTAGCGCCGTGATCTGAGCTTGAAGTCCCGCGAGTACTCTCGTAGGAGAATCTTCTAATTCTTCCTCGGAAGCAGGCGCCGAGCGCGGAGCGCGAGAAGAAGAACGATCACAGGATTTCTTGTGTTTCTTCGCCTCCACCGACGATTCTTCCGGGAAAACCTCCGGACTAGAAGCCAAAGGACTGCAGGAGCCTTCCAAGCCCTCTTCAACGGGCGCGACGCATCCGGGGGGAGTTCCAACCTCTCTTCGGAGAGGGAGACGACGAAGAGGAGAAGCATTGGCGTAGGAGCTCCTTCTTGTAGCGATCCGAGGCAGCCTGGGAGCGTACTTCAGGATCTGCCGAGGGGACGCCTGACCGGTGGGGCTCTCCCTAGCCCTCCTGCGGCTTTCGACTTTCCTACTCCCAATGGAACTGGGAGTCTGGAAGAGGTCTAGGCCTAGAGGCACTAAGGAGCCGGTCAGACGCACCCTCCACAACACTGGGGACACTGCACTGATCACTAACACTCTCCTTACCTTCCAACCAAATGACGAATCTTCTGATCCACAGAACGATTCTTGGCTTTCAGAGCTGCCGCCTCCGAAGGCGAATCTCCGGCTTCGGTGCGGGGAGCCGGGCTGCAACTTGGGAAGAAGGTTCTAATTCTACGTTAGTACTATTAGGATCCACATCCAACTCACTCATTCTAGATCGTATGCTAGAACTTCTAGAGGAAGCCTTACGCACTCTATCACGTTCCAACTTCCTAACATAAGAAGAGAGAGCCTTATATTCTTCTTCATTCAATCCTTACATTCACTACAAGGGTTAGCAAAAGAACATTCATTCCCCCTGCATTTCATGCAAATCGTGTGAGGGTCTACCGAAGCTTTCGGCAACCTCACCTTACATCCTTCATTCACGCAAACCCTAAACAAAACCGAAGTTTTAACTACTGAATCTAGGTCAGACATCGTTAAAGAAAATCCAAATCAAAATCAAACCGGTCCACAATCAGCGTATCCAAGCCAAGCAAAACAAAGCGAATACGTCACCAAAAAGAAGTCCAAATTAACTCCAGGCAAGCGAGAATCGAAAACTATCGAGAGGAACCGACAACAGTTGTTATCGTTCCCGCGACAGAGAAAAATCTGACAAGCTTACGGGAGTGGTTCGTACATCCGCCACCCAGCGGCGGGTAAGGTAGACCACCTGACCTACCTGTCGCGTGTGCCGCGAGATTTGAAATTCTGTCGGGAACGTCGGAGACTATAGCTAAGTATATATCTGTCAGGAAGTTCATGTACAAAAATAAAATCTTTCTAGCATGCTTTTGTTAAATACTATACTGTTAAAACAGTTACAGTTCACATTCTCAAGAACTTTTGCTCTATATGAGGATCATCATTATTAAACTAGTGCACCCTTCCATCATAAATGACAATATTAATACAATGGCACGATGGCAAGTCCTGACCTTTGGGATTTTACATATTGTCCAAAGCTAAAGCCAAATTATGTTACATTCATTTTGTACTTTATACTATAGGGGTCTGTGGTGAGAGGCCAGGACTGGACAACATGGAGTTAAAATGTGGAGTCTACTTGCCTCAAATATTTTTGTTACACAGAAAACAAATTCTGAGAGAGAAAGAGAGATATCTGGAATGAAGCTAGAGTTTTTAAATTATCTTAAAGAAACCAAAGGGAACGGGATCAACAAAACAAAATAAATACCAATGGGGGCTAAAAGGAAACGGCAAAGAATCTTTGGTACCACTATCATATCATTACACATCAAATCACTATGAAAATGCCAGAGATAATTTGTATTTTTCCTAGTTATACAAAACATCAATTTTATTCCCAGTACAAGCTAGATATGGCAATTGAAGCTTGGTAACAGGCAAGTGGCCCATTCACCTGTCGGTAATCTATCACATTTTCCTTGGCAAACAATGGACTATGAATGGTTGTTTGAGATGGAATAACAATAAACTGTGTACGTGTACCTATGACTAACCAGAGCCTTTTAAATACCTTTTGCAATAGCTGGATTGGTTATTCCTTTTGCAAGAACTAAATTGGTCATTGAACCTGGTAGTAACAAGGTCGCAGTTAAGTGATGGAGATGAGCAGAGTAGAGGAATACCCCTCACTCAACTTCCATCACTAGTACATACTTTTCCTTCAGCCCCAGGGACTAAGCAGGGTGGTTGTGGTGAGTTTAAAGTATATAAAATGCACTTGTATACTTAGTAAAAATATGAGTTACTTTTAAATTCTGCTATTTTTTATGTGGAAATAAAAACATTTGCCTTTCATACATACTGTACTTGTCCCTAAGGTAGGAAGTTAGTTCCTGCACCTAACTGGAATTGAAAACCATCATGTAATTGTGATGCTCCCATACACCTTGTAAGCCAGGGATGTTAAGACTCCTCTTATTTCCCACTAATCTGGTGAACTGGTTGACCAAAATAGTAAGACCCTAGGCCT
Source organism: Macrobrachium nipponense (assembly GCF_015104395.2). NCBI lineage: Eukaryota > Metazoa > Arthropoda > Malacostraca > Decapoda > Palaemonidae > Macrobrachium > Macrobrachium nipponense. Next base: position 77,919,701 of record NC_087212.1, on the reverse strand, counting down.
GAATGCCCTGCATTGTAGAATGCTCAAACAATGAAAATAATTCTGAGAACCCTGAAATCTCTCATAAGAGGCTTCATTTTGCAAGGCAGGTAATAGACTTCACCTTGCAAGGCACAAGTACCAAGTAAAGGGTACTAGGACTAAATCCCCCCAGGACAAAATCCACCCCTAGGACAAAATCCCCTTGGACAAACTCCCCCCCTCCCCCACTCCCTCACCCCCAAGGACAAAATACCCTTTAGCAATATCCAAAAGGAAATTAACAGGTAGTATCTGTCAATATAAGGAAATACAAATTTAATTGTAAGGAAAAGGTATACACAAGAACAAATAAACAATTAATACAGTAACTTAATTGTTTAAAAAATTACACCCCAAGGTAAGGCTAGAGTACAGAGCAAGCAAACAAACATTATAAATTGATGGCTTACCTTGTTTGTTAATTTCTTATTAAAATGGTAGTAGTCACTTGGTTGTTTTATTTTCTATTTCTTTTGTGCTTATATAGTTCTAGTTATCTTAACTGAATACTATAACTTATAGAAATATTTTTTTAAACTCACTTAGCTTCCACTCATAGAAGATGGAGTTTGTGAAGAGTAAGAAAGGAAAGTTGAAACCATTGCATGAAGGATACATTTACGTCAAGCAGAAAGATTTGTCAAATGGTGTGGTATCTAACGCGAGATTATCGAAAAATTACACACACACACACATGCACCAAATACACCAAAATGTGAAGCAGCAAAAGTATTTCAAGAAATTAAGAAACATGCAACAGGAACAGAAGGGACTGCACAACAAATAATCGCTGAAACTTGTGCATCTTTATCAGATGAAGTAGCTACAAAAATATCTTCCCTCCATACTCTCTGACGTTATAAATGAAAGGGAACTATTTGCCATTGCCATCATGTGCTCAAGATCTTGTTATACCTGCAAACTGTAAAAACAGCCAATTGTGAAAACTTTTTGTTGCATGATACAGCGTTTGCAGTGTTCCAAGAACCTGTGGGCAATGACCCAAAGGAAGAAAGACATAATGTGGTCCTAATGGGACTAGTGCAGCTATCTTCCAGTCCCACATATTCTTCGGAATGCGATGGAAGGACCAAGCCACTGGCACTGTGCACTATTGGGGAAACCATGCAGGTGACATAGCTATTATCTGTAGAGAAGAAGCTCGCAATCTCCCAGGACTCGAAGGAAGCCATGTCCTTAGACACTTCTCTATGAAGAGTCAGTAATGGAGAAAGGAAATCAAAATCCAATGAAGGGTGTCGAGTCTCCGCAGGTACAGCAACCCATCAATAGGACAAAGTAAGTCCAAGGCATAGGGGATCATGAAGGATTCAAATCTGTCAAAACTGATACCGAATGATTCAAGATCCAAGACTGGAGTTGTGACATGAAACCTGCCTTTTGAAGGATGATGTTGAAGATGATCCATACAACACATCTATCTCCTTTGCCAATGCCAGAGAGAGACAGGATATGGTCTTGAAAAACAAAAACTCTGTCTGACGATTCTTGAAAGGGCTCACATGTAATAACAAATCAAATGGCATCCAGAGGCCTGAGGTCCCTGGGATGGCAAGACAGAGAAGTTTCTCATCAGTAGTAGCAGACTCTCAACTGAGGAGAAACAATACTACTTAAGTGAAATACTAAAGTGAGTGTGCACCCACGTCTTTCACAGTTGAATCAGAAAGAAGTTAACTTTCATGATTCTGACAGAGTAAAAGTCCCACCAATGACGCCAACCAGAGAGGACAGTTCTGATCCCTGAAATTTAAAAAGGACTGAAAGAGAATTTCAGCTATTTCATTGCTGTCCAGCAATGTAAGACAAGGGGATGTACTGCCTGCACAAACCACTTCTTGACACTGCAAAGGTTGGTTCAGGGAGGAACTCTTCTCTTTACCCTGACAACAGCGCTGTCAGGGCAGGCGAAGTCTTCCAACACTGATTCCAATTAAGGGTGGTCAACTAGTAGTTGAACACTATACAAATTAGAAAAATAAAGTACAGAGAAGACAAAAACCACTGTATTTGTCTGAAACATCATTTTGAACCATCACAGTGGCCTATGGGTCAATTGCAGTGAAGCAGTGGACTTACAGATTTCTGTTATACTGTGGGGTAAACAGAAAGATGAATATGAGTCTAATGAGAAATATCTCTGTCTGGTGATTCTTACAATGGTAAATGTGGAGCTTGAGACATGAACCATACACAAGAATTCCAGGCCAATCACAGACCTAAGCCTGTGATGGCTGGACAGAGAGATTCAAATTAGTACTTAACCCTCGATAGAGGCGAAACAATACCAAGACAAACAATATTGCAGTGAGAAGGTTGCCTGGTAGTATATTCCATCTTGGAACGCATTCAGCTAGAGCTATCGAGTGCACTACAGAGTACACTCGAGCACCTGCACGTTTGGTGAAAATGCCAACCTGTGGTGTTGTTTCTAAACAATACCACTGGTCATCTCAAAATCAAAACCGGAAACTCTTGGGAGGCCTGAAAGGCTGGCCTGAGTTTCAGGTAATTAAGAAAAGGTGGTACTACAGGCAGTCCCAGCTTATGCGTGAGGGTTCCATCCTCGGCAGGGTGCTCATAAGCGAAAACCGCCATTGGTTAATAGTGCCGATAACCTGTTAATGGCACCTCTGTTAGGTAAGTTATTGCACCATAACTCTATTATTGGCCCCTTATGGCACTGATAACCGAAGCTCGGTCCATTATGGCGCCATAAATCGTCGATTTTATGGCGCTAGACAAGCCCCATAAAACCGGATCGCCATTAACCGAGTTCACTGATAACCGGGGACTGTATTCGTCTCGGTCACACACCAGAAGAACTAACTTAAAGGTATGTGCTTATTACTCAGATGGTGCAACTGATAACAGATGCATTTCACGAGGACAATATACAAGTATATTCGTAGGCTCCTGTTAATCGAGCGCCAGCCTAATTCTTCTTCACTTCAAGAGAGAAAAGAATAAGGACTGGAAGCAGACCTCCTTCATTCTCTAATGAAGAAAGCTAAGATGAAACTGTCCCAAAGGGAGGCTTCTATGGCGATAACAGGACATCGAAGACGACTAGTTCATGCAGAACTGGCTGTTCCCAAAACAGAGGTGGAGTTCAAACTTCTTGATGTTATCCATCCTGAACAGATTGAATATATGTTCGGTGAGAACCTAAGATCCAACCAGGCACATAGTCTCATGCATTCAAACTCTGGGGTGTAGACTCTGTAGAGCTCCTCTTATTCCCTCACTCATCCTGGTGTAACCTAGGGAGTAGAGGGTAGAGAGGAGAAAAAAAAAAAAAAAAAAAAAAAAAAAAAAAAAAAAAAAAAAAAAAAAAAAAAAAAAAAAAAAAAAAAAAAAAAGAGGAGGATTGACTGTTCTTGTTCACTCTTCTCAGAACTTGCAGTGATGATAGCAATGCACAGACATGGAAACATATTCACTGAGGAAAAAAGCTTCCTGAAGGGATATCAGAGGTTCTCACTTACCAAACGGAGCATTCTCTTCCTACAACTGGTTCATTCACGCAAAAGCAAGTGATAGTTGAGCGGAGTTGAATGTGCCAAAAGTTAGCAAGAACTTGCCACATCTTGCTAAGCATCTGTCTTCTCCATGATCGAACCTCACAAAGAAGACTACTGCGCAGAGAACTTACTCCTAGCTCCTCCAGAAGCCTTGTCCTGAGGGACAGCGACATCAACCTTGCCACCTGAAGAAGCGCCACTCCTGGCTTTCACATGTGGGTCTGAATCACCAACGTGACTTGGTCCCTTCTGTCACCAACGCAGCTCAGTCCCTTCTCTCACCCTGCATCACTGTCATGACAGAAAGAAGACTCCCCATCACTGACTGTGGGTGTAGGGCCCTCTTTGGAGGTTGTACACTGAGAGACTTACTTGGTCCGAACTCCTGGGGCTCCCAAGACACTAGACCCTGAGGGCTGCGTTACAGTTCCCTTTTAGAAATCTTGAGGCGAGGCTTCTTAGGAGGGCAGAGAAACTACCTTCGGGAAGCCTTTTAGGAGAGAGGTGAAGAAGCATCAGATGACGACCCCTTTCTGTGGAACTCAATAGTCTCCAGAGGAAAAATAAGACCTGATTCTGGTATAACTTTTTACAAGGATTCCAAATATGCATCTATTTTCTTTCTATGATGAAAAATAAGAAATGACAACAGGACTGCAACACAGGAAAGGAGGGTGCTATGCCAAAAAAGAAGTAGAAGCAGTGGGGATCCACCTAGATGGAGGGCAAGAAGGACAACATACAACTGCTCACACCTTTCACACTTAATGCTCTTTTTCTATAATAAAGTAAACAAAATACTACTCAAAACATAAGTTCAAACTCAGCAGTCAGCAGGACAGCAAGCCGTCCTCTCAACAGCAGTAAAGAAAAGGTGCTTGGTGAGGTGAGGGTATCTCAACACTCACATCCCATGGCCACTTGTTAATTACCTTCTTACCAAGTTCCAATTACTGATTCCATCTTGCTCTGCAGAAAATTTCTATTTAAAGAAAATGGTTTGTATTTCTGTAGGATAAAACAAGTTTTGTTTCTTGCAATGATGAAAATCATGTAATAAAATATTAATCTATTATGTTATCATCACCTTTTCTTTCTTCTTTTATAGCCAAAGAGTGTAGTCCACCTTCCTCTGAATTCTTTGCTTGATCACCATGACAGTAAAAGGTCCCTTCTTTTCTTAGGTGTGCCTCATTTTGCTTGCAAGTTAGATTTTTTTCCTTAGGCAAACATACATTCTCTTCTAACCTATCCTCTAATTCCTGTGTAAAAGTATATACATCCTTAATTTCTTTCATATATTGTTTACACTCTGTATGATCACCCTCATTTTCATCCTCACCCAACCAACCTTCATTCTCACTTTCAGAAAACTCCTGCTCTTCACTGGATAGAATGTGAAGACCAGAACTTCCACTTTCATCATGTGGATAACCCTTATTCCTAATAAGATCTCCATGCTCATTTGATTTATAATTATGTTTTTTCATATGTTTATAGTGTCCACTAAAACTCTGAAATTTTTTCTCACACACAGTACAAATATATTTTTTTTCTTTTGTAGGAACAATTGCACGTCTTTGCAAAACACCATAATTACCTTCCTGATCATGCATTTTCATGTGCTTATAATGTCCACTGAAACTTGAATACTTTTTGTTGCAATAGGTACACTCAAACTTTTTCTCGGGATTATGAACTCTTAAGTGACTGTGAAGATGACTGTTACTAGAAAATTCTTTCTCACAGTAAGTGCACTTAAACACCAGATCTTCACTAGAATGAACTTTCATATGCTTTTCAAGATTACCATTTTGTGAAAATTTCTTGTCACAAAGAGTACAAGCGAAAGGTTTTTCTCCAGAATGTATCCTCATGTGAATTCTTAATACGCCACTATCAGTAAACCTTTTGCAACAAGTAGGGCACTCAAAAGGTTTATCGTTAAAATGTCTCCGAAGATGTCGTGTGAGGTGACTGTCTTGAGCAAAACTTTGCTGGCAAAGGGGACAAGTATGGGGTTTATCACCAGTGTGAATGAGCATGTGCCGTCGCAAGTTATTAAGTGAACCAAAAGTTTTGCCACATTCAACACACACATGTGGTTTGCTCCCTAAATGGAATTTCCTCATGTGTTTCATCAAACTATTATGGTACAAAAATCTCTGATCACATTCAACACAAACAAACTGCCTTTCAGCAGCCATTTCTTCTTTTGTAGGACTGTCACCAGAAAATGTAAAAAGTTCAGTGGAATCTCTTCCTTCCATTTTCTTGACATGAAAAAGAAAAATACAATTTCATATTTTCTTTAGGGATATACAGTAGTACTCTAAATATTTTATATGACTCGTGACAATGTTTAATAATTACATAAAACAAGTGCACACCTCAACTTACCAAGATGCTTGGGACCTGGCTTTTTGATAAGTATCAAAGTGTTTTAAAAAACAAAGACCCCATATCACAGCCTGTGCTTGAATATTTTTGAAATATATTTCAGCTAATAGCAATTCCACCTATTCTAAACCTAAAGTAAATTGTACTTTACAATAAACATTCAAATTAAGAGATGTATCTAAGTATGACTTTTTCATGATACAATATTTTTTAATTATACTTACCCAATAATTATATAGCTAAGAGTTTCACTCGCCAGCTGTTAAAATCCCGGAATTCGCGGGTCGCACTAATTTTTTATTTGTTATGGTTAGGTAACATTGCCCCGCCCACTTTCGGGGCAAGAGAGAGAGGAACAGCACGGCAAAGAGCTAAGTTTGTTTATGCTCATCAACATAAATCCATGCTATGGGACGGAGGGTGGGTTCCGATTACAGGCAGCCCTCGATTAACAGCAGGGGTTCCGTCCCCAAGTGATGCTGCTAACCAAAAATCGTTGCTAACCGAAAATCAACGATAACAGCACTAAAACCCTGCAGCGTCGCTAGACAAGCGCCGTAAAACCGAATAACTGTTAACTGATACCGCTGTTAACAGAGGGCTGCCAGTACATAATTACTGGGTAAGTATAATTAAAACTTTATTTTATCATGAAAATGTCATTTTTAATTATACAACTTCCCAGTAATTACAGGTAGCCCCCAGTTATCAGTAGGGGTTCCATTCCTGGCCGGGTGCCATAAAGCAAAAATCGCCTTAAACTTAATGGTGGCCCCGATAACCGCTATGGCGCACCTGAGGGGGCTTATGGCATGCCATAGCGGACGGGTAGCTTATAGCGCGCCATAGCGGATGGGTGGCTTATGGCACTGATGGTGCTGATAACCAAATGTGATGCCATAAGAAAATGGAATTTTTATTATAAAATTAATATTAATAATACTTACCTGTATAATTTATCTAGCCCTAAATCCCCAAAAACAGCACCAAAATTAACCACATTGGCAACCCTGTTACCTCCTATTCTGTCTGCCAGTTGGCAACACTGCCTTTGACAGTTACAAAACCTTCCCTTGAAAATCAGTTGTGATAGGCAGAACATGGGGTAGGATGGGTGGGGCTAGATAAATTATACAGGTAAGTATTATTAATATTAATTTTATAATAAAAATTCCATATTAATAAAAATTACCTTAATATAATTCATCTAGCCCGATTAACCACATTGAAAAGGAGGAGGGAATCTGAGTACAATTTCCCCTTTGGGCAGAATAGGACATAAAACAATCAAAGAAATATATACCATAGGCAGTTAAAAACTCAACCCAAACTCTAAGATAATACTAAGAACTCAAAGTCTCCTACCATAATGCCGCCAAACTGCAGTACGTAGTAATGGACAAGGAGTAAGTGCATAGTCAGTCCGTCTGTACAAAAGTCAGGTGACCGACCAGGTGACCAGTCAGACGAATCGAGGACAGCAAGGCTGCACCCTTATGACTTTATCAAGCACTTCAACGACACCTGCTCTCTCACAAATGTCTGGCGCCAAGAGAGAGGAGCGGGTATCGACAACTCTTTCCCTGAATGATGAGTGCCTGGACTGCCTGGGCGATTCAAAACTAAGCAAACATTGGGGGTGAATCAACACAACCCAACATCACCAGCAGCGATATCGGCTCATGAGCAACCCCTAGCTCGAGCTTTCTGGTATCAAGAGAAAGGAGCGCGGAGCAAAAGGCAACTCAGTCCCGAAGGACGAGTGTGCCTGACAGTCCAAACTGGTCTTATGTTAAACAATCAACGGAGGGTGTATCAACACAACCGACTTTGTCAACAAGAAACTCAGGGCTACTAAATGTTGCCTGATCTCACACGAGTGTCTGACTCCGAGAAAACAGGTGAGACAAAAAGTAGATGGTGAGCGAGTCACCAGATGACAGCAGACGATCCATCGACTAATTCCCTGTCAAGTAGGACAATGGAAGAAGCGTGAGATGTCTGGACAAGCGAACCAGTGGCTAGTCCTAGGTCGGCATCAACTTTGGGAGAAGTGTAGTCACCAAGTGCCGACAACCCAGTGGCTGGTCCCATGTCAGACTAACAATGGAAGCAGCATGAGTTGTCAAGCAGCCAGTCCTTGTCATCAACAACACCTAAATAACAAACTGTCTAATTCCCATTATATAACTATACCAAAAACTGGCAAAAGTTATACATAATGAAAAAAAAATATATATATATAAATATATAATATATATATATATATATATATATATATATATATATATATATATATATATATATATATATATATATATATATATATATATATATATAATATATATATATATATATATATATACTATATATATATATATATATATATATATATATATATATATATATATATATATATATATATATATATATATATATATACAACAAAAAAATAATAATAAACAGGAACAGGTAGCAACCAAACGTAAAACAGGAAGACTACCTAATTCTCCTGTCTGACAACCTGTCCTGCCATCACCAACGGGCCCAAAGAACGCAGGTCGCCTAGAATTAGAGAAATATCCCTCAAGTAAAAAGAGGCAAAAACAGAATTAGAACGCCAAGTCGCCGCCTAAGCACCTTAGCAACTGACGGTCACAAGGAAAAAAACAAAAGCAAAAAACGAAAACTAGTTTTTATAAAAAATCTGACGCTGCTGTCTGAATGACTTGCCGAGACAGCTAATACAAGAACAGAGTACTTCACCAATTGTGATTACAAAAGGAAAGCCCAACAAATTTCAGGAATAACTGCAACCGACAATCATAGCCATCAGCCGGCAGAAACAAACTGAGCTCTTTGCTGTGTTGCTCCTCTCTCTTGCCCCCGAAAGTGGGAGGGGCATTGTTACCTAACCAAAACAAATAGAAAATTAGCGCAACCCACGAATTTCGGGATTTTAACTGCCAGTGACTTATGCAAAATGATAATATAGAAAAAGATAATCACAATATAATAATATAGCTGATAAATACAAAGCTCTATTAAATTTACGTCCATTACATTCATGTGTTACTAAAATGAATTACAAAATTCTGAATTCATGAGTGAGAGAAAATTGTAATTTTATCTGATTACATAAGTACATACTATTCATGTTGAACACATAAAAAAACATTAAAAGATCTGATATATCTGCAAGAAATTGCAGCAAAATGACAAATTTTTAAAGTGATTTGTATTTACATTTTGGAAAACTTATATGTATGCTGGCACGTCCCTGTCGTCCTTCCCTTCCGTCCCTTCCTAAGGCTCCAGATACAGAAAGATATGAACAGATTCAGAGTTATGCCCTAAGATTTGACAAAGTTAGTAACAGTACTTTTTTGAGAGTCAGAAATACAACTATGGCCCACCTAGATGACTGGTCGATCCGGGGGTCCACAAGAGTGTGCTTGAAAAACATAAGAGCATTGGTCAACTGACTACAGTTAAAAGGTTTTATGGTAATTTGGCAAAATCCGACCTCACACCCAGTACACCCTTTCAGTAACTGGGCTGTGTTGGGATACTTTTCACGCCTCGTCTCTCCCCATCATACTCAAAACAGAATAAGGCAAGTCCTCAAAAAGTCCTTGCACAGCCCAGAGTTTCTAAACAGCATTTAGAACGTATGATGGCTTTGTTCCAATTTGCATCAATATTAGATCCCATACACGGATTACAACAAATGAATATGAACAAATTCTAGCTATCACATGCAACAAACAGGATACAAGACCGAGGTCATCAATAGATTAAAAAAGGTGGGGAGATACTTCAGCCTTGATCCTAGAAGGAATCTCTAGTGATACAGGTCACCCTGACTCCTCAGTCCTTATGAATGACAATACACAGATGCCTTATTGACATCAGCTATTCTGAGGAATTGTCATATCAATTTCCTGGAGTAGATGGCTGTCTTTTTGTCTCTCAACAAGCTCAAACCTCCTGAAGAGAGAAATTTGGTTGGTTCTAGACAACATGACTGCAATGTCCTACATTAAGAGGTCGGAATACTCGCCTCCTCTCAATATGGTAATGCTAGCCATCCTTCGATAGGGCAAGAAAAGAAGTGGTACTTGTCTGCAATTCACCTTACAGGGTCTCTCAATGTAATAGTAAGACTCCCTATCAAGGAAAATGACAGCCTCAACAGTGGAGTTAGACAACCACTCTTTCAGAAAATAGCCAATATGCTTCCACAAATGGAAGTGGACCTTTGCCACATATGAGAATCACAAACTGCTAGGCAAGCAACAGCAAGAGATGCCTTCCTACATGACTGGAGCAAATGGAGGACAATATATCCTTTTCCTCCATTAACCCAGATTTCGAGTTGAGGAACAAACTCCTAACCTACTAAGGAACAGCTTACATAATATATATACCCCAAAATTGGCCAAACAGGCATTGGTTCCTTGTTTGTTTGTTTGTTTGTATGGTGCTTTTACGTTGCATGGAACCAGTGGTTATTCAGCAACGGGACCAACGGCTTTACATGACTTCTGAACCACGTCGAGAGTGAACTTCTATCACGCCACTGAGGCACTGGCATTGGTTCCTATTACTTTAACAACAGGCAAAGAGAAACATTCCAAAACTGTCTGCTGTTTTATACCAGTCAGTAGGAGGGAAAGTTGCTTAAGGATCCTCCTTTCTAAGCCAAGACCTTCATGGGTAGATTTTTTTAAATATCTATACCATGAAAATTACTCACCCAATATTGCTAGCTACCTAGTGCAAAAATTAAACATTTCATATCTCTGGCAATACCAGTATCCATACCAAGAGCCCAGTCAAAAATCACAATTTTTGAAAGTAAATTGTATTTTTCTTAACTATACAAACCTGAGGTCCTTTACATATGGAATTACTTTCAGCGCCAGCTGGAACTCGGTCATAAGATTCTAATAACAAGGTAGTTAGACAGTACAGTAACTGCTTGTCCAATAGTCGGGAGTCCCGCCCGACTGAATGTAAACATTCCACTTTGATTTAGGCCCAGGAACAGATTGATGCACTTTTTGTGATAAAACTATTAAAAAAACCATGTAGGAAAATTTTTAGTGGGTTTTTCTTGAGTTTTAACTAACAAAATAGGCTGTTTTTAGCATGTTTATAGGGGTTCCAAACATTCGCGGGTTCTAACTATTCACGGGGGGGGGTCTGGTACGCATCCCCCGCGAATACGGGGGGACCACTGTACTTTCAAAAACTGTGATTTGTTCCTACACGTTATACAAACCATTGGTCCTTTACATAAGAAAGGCTCACTGTCCAAATGATCGGAGTGAGATTACTACAAGACCAATGGGCAGACCTCTGGACCAGTTCATAAGAGGGAGGCATGCTATTCTTATGAATAGCAAACAAGAACTTATAGTCGGAAGCAAGAAGACAAATATAGTACATTGTCAACTTTGTCTCATGCTAGTGTCCACTTCCCCCCTGTTAGGGAAGGGACGGATATATGCTTCTATACCCTAACAAACGGGCAAGAATGGAGCTCAGTCATATAGGTTACCTGCATCGACCCCCCTTTCCAGCATGTGATGACCCCTGCTCTCTGCCTATAGGAGAGCAGAACGAAGAAGGAAAAGAAGCCAGTCCCATTCTCATTCCAACCCGTTCCTGCAGTCACACAAGGCGGGATGCGAACTTGTCCAGTTAAAGGAGCTGAGCAAGCTATACAACCTGTTGTGCAACCACCATGGGTCCCAAGGAAAAGTGTCCAAGGACCCATGGGCTATATCCAAAACGTAGGAGCAGGTGGACAGTGTCTGGTTGGACCATCTCCCTGCCTTCCACACCAGCAATACCGAAAAGTTCTTGCGGAACATAAAGGTACGACCAAGATCTCTGACTTCATGGGTTGTCAAAGGAAAGTACCCGTGTCGAAACTCCCTTCGGAGGGGTACGCTTCCCTAATCATCTTACAAAGCCAAAAAGAGGGAATATTCTTTGAATGTCTCCTTCTTTATCACCCCGGCGCTAACAAAGAGGATTCCCCCTGAAGTCTGAAGGGACGAGCTCTCAATCGATAGTGCCTTACCACTCTAATGGTACAAAGTAGCATCCGTCTTGCTTGTTGCTACTGAAGACCTCTAGGGAAGGAATCGTAAGGACTCGAACCTATCGTCAGGGACCGAAAGATTTCGAGTCCTCACCACAACATCCAGGACGAACTCGAGCAAAGTCGATCCCCGTCCCCTCGAGTGCTTCATGCCCCTGAAGAGGTCGTGAAGTACGCTCACCCTCTCGCCACTGCTAGGTTTAGCAGAAAGATGGTCTTGATGTTCAGATCCCTGTCTGATGACTCTCGGAGAGGCTCGTAGTTTTGCAAGTCAAACTACTAAGACAAGAGTCACATCCCACTCAGGAGGCTTGTTGTGTCAATCCCACACTCTTGATGTCAGTACCTACAGGTGTGCACCTCTTCACTCCTTTGATGCATTCCAGGACAGAAGCATGTCCGGAGGGGGAGTATGCATTACCTCTCATGTTATGATTCTCCTGTCATCCTGTCACTAGGCTAACTCCTTCCTCGCTTCCACTGTGAGAGGTACAAGGAAGGATCGCAGATTCTGGGGTTTGTGTTACACCCTCTCAGTCTCTATGCAGAGACCGGAGGCAAAGAACTCCCATAGGGGACTACTTCGCAGGGACCACAGGGAATCGATCACGACAGATCAGGACAGATCTCTTCCCCAAGCAAAGGATAAAGTGCCCAGATGAGCTGATCGGTGGATCAGCAAGTTCGGGAGCTGGCATCCCGAACTTGCTGATCCACCGATCAGCCCGTCTGGGCACTTTATCCTCTGCTTGGGGATGAGATCTGTCCTCTCAACTTTACCACGATCCTCAGATAGTGATCGTATCGAGAGAAAAACAATCTCTGCTCTTAGTAACTGGGAGTAATGACTTGCCACTACTAACCCCTCGTCGAGGTACCTTCAGAGATGGATCCTGACTGAGTGGGCCCAAGCTGCTACCAGTGTGGACACTCACATGAACACCTGAGGGGCGGTGGGGAATCCAAAGCCAATTGCTCTGAGTTGGGACCCCTTGCCCTCGAGGATAAAGCAGAGGTACTTCCTGTAGGACCAATGGACGGGTATCCAAGAATACTCATCCTTCAGGTCCACCAAAAGTATGACATCATTCTCCCCGACGGAGGCGAGTGCGAAGCCTGCTGCCTCCATCGTGACACGAGTCTGGTGAGCGAATCGGCTCAAGGGAGCGAGATACCATCTGTCTCCAGCCCCTCGTAGCGTTTTCCCCCAGGCAGAGGCAGCTGTAGAGACTCGATGAAGGCTTTTGAATTATTATCACAGCCTTCTTGCTCAGCATGGCTGGCGTTCTGCGTTCCTCTCCCGGAGCGAGAGAGGAAGGTTGGGTGCCTCCTAGTGTCCCCTTCGACGAAAAGTGGTCTTGGGGGCCGGAGAACTAGCTAATCTGATTTCGAGGCATAGCCGCAGTTGTGCAAGACAGTTTGTATGTCTTGGCAACTGACTGGAAGACAAGACAGTTTGTAAGTCTTGGCAACTGCCTGGAAGGCAAAGATGGTTGTTGCTTTATTCCTCCACTTGCCCACCATATCTCTAGGAGAGGAGGCACCCAGTTACAGTTTATCTTCAGGCCCAATGCCGACTTTATACCAGCCACTCTGGCTATATTAGTCCAGACAGCGTCCTTCCTTTAAAGAACCAGGTTGACATTGGTTGGTATTACGGTGGATTGGTTAGGAAACAACCCCACCACCAGACCGACCGAGTCTCCTGAAGGCCCAGCCTTCCAAGTGAACTATCAGTTCCGAAGAAGCTGCAGCCTTGGGTACTGTGCTGGACCCCAGGTCCAGCCAGGAGACACATGTTAGTCAGCAGAGGATTCTCCGAGGACGAAAGAAGTGCTACTGACCAGGCAGAGGAGGGGGAAGCAAACTTGTCCGATTGTCGGACCTGCACAAATTCTCCTGTCCTGCGACAAGATTGTTCACTGGTCAAACCTACTTTGGATAAGAAAGACCAGGATCACTCCCTGCGAAGGGCAACCAGCGGTGGTAACCACTGATCCTTCCCCAAAGTCACTATGCTGACGAATCAGCACTGTGACCCTGCATCTCTGGAATCACTGAGTCCGGGGAAGGACCGTCAAATCCTTCCAGGGCGATTCCTTCCCTAACTCATCATCCTTCTGAAGAAAGACTTCCCCCGTGATCTTCCTGAACCACTCGAACATATGCCCACTCGGGTGCTAAGACCATACCGGCCACCTCTGTTCTCGTGGCTGAACCATGCGGAGTGCAATCTCCACGATTCCCCTTGGTCACCACATTACTTTTGTTGGATGGTGAGAAGATTAAAGGGCCAGTTGAGGAAGATCTGACGCTCCCGCTCAGACTGTTAGCAGATCTAACAGCCAGTGCAGGCTACGAGCAGTCACCAAACAGCAGTGATGATTGGCTTGCAGGTCTAGGAAAGCGCTTTCCCCACAGGGAAAACACTCCCTCGAGGATGGTATCGATGCTCCGTACCGTCTGGGAAATCGCTACTCGACACCCGGACCGTCTGGTGCAGAATAGCATTTAATGACATGACAAGAGTGGGCACCGTCCTCATGACGCGTCAAAATTCTCAGAAGCCGAAGCTACTCCAAGAGACTGACCGGGGGACCTCCTATTGGTCTCCAACGTGTACAGTCCTGCCAGACTGTCATGTCAGCAAGGCAGAAGTCACCTGAGCAACTCTCACCTTCCTCAGTACCATGCTCGAGACGTGACGGTGTATTGTACTGTCACATCAGCCCTGGGATCAGGGCAATTGCTACATGAGCAATCATCGGCAAGTCGGAAGTCACCTGAGCAACTCTCGCCTTCCCTCAGTACTGTGCTCGAGACGTGACGGTGTATTGTACTGTCACGTCAGCCCACCCCTGTGATCAATCATGGGCAAGGCGGGAGTCACCTGAGCAACTTTCACCTTCCTTCCACACCATGCTCAAGAAGGGACAATGAGCGAACTCAGTCACTGACTCTAGCTACACGCCCACCTGCGGGTGAGCATACACTTGGAGAACTCGCGAACCAGCACCCGAGATGGACTAGAAGCAGAATAACCAGCGATAGCTAGTACCTCTGCGGTCCACGCTCTGCACGCCCCTGAGGGTGGTGAGGCAGTTCCCATTCCTGAGGGAATGGGAGGACCAGTGGAAGGCCCACTTGTCCCACCAGGTATGATGAGACAGGCCCCTAGTAGTCTCTAAAAAAAAAAAAAAAAGCGAGACCTTCTTGGGGGGGGGAGACCATCTTCTTCCTCCTTGGCAGGGGAACCTCAGAAGTTTAAGTGTATAAGGCAGCAACAACGACGACAAAGGGAGAAGGGGAGA
Source organism: Macrobrachium nipponense (assembly GCF_015104395.2). NCBI lineage: Eukaryota > Metazoa > Arthropoda > Malacostraca > Decapoda > Palaemonidae > Macrobrachium > Macrobrachium nipponense. The sequence goes on along the minus strand of NC_087212.1, from coordinate 77,904,309 downwards.
AAGACGATAATTTCTTTCACTTCTTCTAGATTTCTTCATCAGCTTCCTCAGCATGTCCGATATCTCTACCATCCAGGGTGTCTTCAGGTGGAGGGTGTTACCTTAGGGTATTCCCACCAACTGGGGGAGCGAGGACAACATAACCTTGAGGAGGAGGCTGAAATTTCCACCTCCCAAGTATGTGGCACTGATAACACCATAGCAGAGGGAGTCATAGACATCACATCCTGGGTGTACACCAAATATGGTGGTGGCACATACACAAGCATTGACATGGTCATTGTCGTCCTCCTATTTCCCATGAGTCACAGGGACTGCCGAAACATGATTCAGGGGATCCTGGAGGAGGGAGTGCCACATAAGCCCAGTCCACCACACCTTCCTGTTCCCGACAGCGAAGACAGACACACCTGAGGGAGTAAAAGACATATTAGTAAGGAAAAAACACAATTTTCGAAAAGGAAACTCTATTTTCATTAACTCCATACACCTGAGTTCTTTTACATATGGAACTATGTATTACCCAAATTACAGAATTGAGGGTTTACATAACGTGTAGGAACAACTCTCGATTTTACATAAATATTGGGTACCCACATCTGGCCCCTCCTCCTCTACACGTGACGGATCAAGCGGAGAAGCGGGAGGAGGCAATTACCCAAAAAGAAAGTATCAACTTATCACTCACACTTTCGGTGCTTAGCGCATAAGAAGTGAGGCTTTAAGTTCATACTCGAGCGGAAATTGCGCATTCCCGCCTCCCATTTCATGCATAAATGAAGGGCAAAAGGCACATATAAATTTGGGGTTTGCAACATAATAAAGCAAACACAAATTTCATAAACCAGACAAACAAAACAAAAAAGAAAGATCTCACAATTTCTTACGACAGGGGTAGGCAGAGAGAGAACGTCTGCACATGACAGCAGTCGAAAGCAAAGTGGAATGTTTACATCCAGTCAGGCGGGACTCCCGACTATCGGACAAGCAGTTACTGCCTAACTACCTTGCTATTAGAATCTTACGACAGCGTTCCAGATGGCACTGAAAGTAATTCCTTATGTAAAGGACCGATGGTTTGTATAATGTGTAGGAACAAATTCTATGAAAACAATGTAAAAACTTCTCTTCCCTTTATGAAGACAAACGCCTTGCAGTTACAACAATCATGGAACACAAGGCAGCATTAATGGAACCATTGTTTTATGATTTTGTGGTTTGACTCTAGTAGATAAGTTTTCACTTCCCTTCTGCAGTCCTTTGTACTACAAAGATCCACTTTTGAAGGGTTCCAATCACTTGATCCCTAAACAAGGTGCTTAGACTTCGATCAGCCACTCAATTCAGTGGGCCTGATATAACCACAACTCTAAAGCTGCAGAATGTGTTCTCCTTGATTGCATTAGCATCAGGTGCGCTAATTAGCAAACTGGGCTCTCTTAGACAAGTACAATACATCACACAAGCAGCTGATGATCAATTATTATTATTGTCCTCTGGCCCGTCATTCCTGGCCAACAATGAGATTCCTTTAAGAGGGCAATCTCCTATTCTAAGTAATAAGAATAGGAGTTAGCAGTTCAAGCACTTAAGGTTTTACCTAAAGGTCAGGACAGACATCCCAAAATGACAAATCATCTAAGACAATTTGTATTTTTCATATCTACAAACCTAAGGTCTTAACAATAGAATATTTCTAGCGCCTAGCTGGATCTGGTTAAACTGCAAATGAAAGCAAGGCATCTTGTGAGATCTGGCAACGCATGCATACATTAGGTGAAGAGTGGTCAAGGACCACACATTCACAGTCTTTCCCAACTCAGGATGTCTTAGCAAGACAAGAGGGGCAACTAGAGGTGGGCAGCACAATGTTAAGACCTCAGGTTTGTAGCTATGCAAAATACAAATTGTCTTAGATAATCTGTCATTTGTTCAAATGCGAACAAACCCTCAGTCTTTACAGAAAACAAAAACACTAAGAATACCAGAAATTTCAAGGAATTCAAGCATCTAGCGAGATTCCCGGCTATTGTAATAACAATTATCAGGAATACCTGTTTCGCCCAAGTGTTCGAAAATTCAAACATTCAGCGAGATTCCAGGCTATAGTATTGTAATAACAATTACTATAGGGAATTCTTGTCTTGCCCAAGTGTTTACAGGTCATAAAAGACCAAAACACTAGGAGAATACTAGAAATTCTAAAGAACTTAAGCGCTCGGAGAGACACCCCAAATATCGCCAAACGATCATCACGTCACGAGTTGGGGGAACGTTCTTACCCTGGAGAAACATTCTCCCGAGGAGGGAAGCTAGACTCTCGCATGGCAGGAGAGACACTCACTGCCACCGGGACCGAGGACTGGGTGGAGTTGAGCGTGCGAATTGTCCTTGTGACGCATCCCAGTCTTCTTCGAGGCCATAACCCCTCAAGAAGACTGAACCGGAGACCTCCTCTCGGTCTCGGCACATGCATGGTCACGAGGGACCGTCACATCACCCCTGGGCACCAAGCGATCACTGGTAGAGCCATCACTGGGAAAGTATGAGGCACCTGAGTGACTCACTCCTTTCTTCTGCCCTATACCTGAACCATGATGTTGAGCAGACTCAGCATCAATGGTTCTGGATGCGCATGAATCTGAAGATTTGCGTGCACTCAGGGAAGCTCGCAAAAGAGCACCCGACATGGGACTCCTACTGGCAGAACCTCTAGGACTAGGTAGAAGTGAGAACCACAGTACGCACCTCTCTGGCTCCCAGCACACTAGACCCTGGGGACAGCATGACGGAGGGAGGAGCCACATGAGTCACAGGGACAGAGGAGAAATGGGCTACCAAGCCCTGTTTAAATCTTAAAATATGGCCTTAATTTCTAACTTTAGAGAAATTACTTAGTACTTCGAAAGGGGAGTAGAGGTCTTTAGCTCCTTCTCTCACCAACAACAACTCGTGACTGATGACCATCTCCGGTGTCAGGACGCATTAAAAGTACTTTTTCGGAGGGTGGCCTAGCCATGGTAGTCGGTGAGTTGGCCAGTCCACGTGGTGTTTTACCCTATCTTCTAAAAGAGTTGCCTGCCAAAGCTAGTCTCTCTTCTACCCTAATTGATAATCCTACAGTTTAGAGGTCCAAATTCACTGCATTAGCTAGGTATCCTAGTATATATCTAGTCAAGATCAGCACACAGATTTACTAGCTACCTATATTAAAAATTTATTGAATCATGGAAAACAATGACAAAATGAGCAGTTTATCTGTTTACAGAAGCAGAGATTTAAAAAAAAAACAAAAGGAGTAAAGGGGGAAAGTTAGTAATAACTAAAGGAATAGAGGGGGAACGTAGTAAATAAAAATAAAGCTGTCAAAGGGGATATGAACCAATAGGATTTTGAGAAAATTATAAATCTCTGCTTCTGTAAGCAGACAAACTAGTACTCATTTTTTTCAGATACCTACCTAGCTAGTAGGGTAGAATATCACGACAGGCCAACCCTCATCACGGTGGACGGGTCTTATTCACTCGATATTTAATTGGTGAAACAAGAATACAATTGCAACTCTAAGCATACCATTTAAAAGACTGAAGTTTTGTCAACATATTGTGATATATGAAAGCCCCATACGAACTAAAATAAGCATGTGAGCTCTTCGTAAAATGATATTGTTATGTTACAATAAAGTTTCATACATACTTACCTGGCAGATATATACATAGCTAAGACTCCGTCGTCCCCGACAGAAATTCAAATTTCGCGCCACTCGCTACAGGTAGGTCAGGTGAATCTACGGCCCTGCCCTCTGGGTGGCAGGACTAGGAACCATCCCCGTTTTCTATCATATTTTCTCTCTTCCACCTGTCTCCTGCGGGGAGGCTGGGTGGGCCTTTTAATTGTATATATCTGCCAGGTAAGTATGTATGAAACTTTATTGTAACATAACAATATCATTTTCATACAATCAACTTACCTGTCAGATATATACATAGCTGATTGGCACCCTTCGGTGGAGGGTAAGAGACAGCTTCTATATGGAATAGACAGGTAAACAACATATGTTGTAGGTATAAATAAAACCTTGGTTCCTACCTGATAGGTGGTAGACTTCGTGGGTGTTTGCCCAGTAGTCTGCATCACCTCAAGAAACTTTAGCGAGATATTATGAAATTATAGGCCAAGAGTTATTGTGGGTCTGCCGGGATTGGGGGGTCTTAACCCACTTACTCGGCAGAGCCTAAAAGGACTTTGTCAATGGGTGCTGATCCACTTATATGACAATACACCTTATGAAGGAGCACACAACCAATCCCGACCACCTGATCCTAACCATACGTTAGAACTACAGATTGTTAAGAGTTATCCCCGAACTCGTCACAACAATCGTAACTCAAAATCACTACGCACACATACATAATTTTCAAAAATTATACTCAACTAATTGGATATGACAAGAATTTTACTGAACAACATAGACGGCCGCCCGTGCTAGCCTAAGTCCTCTATTGTTAGAAGAGACTCGACCATATCCAAAAAGAAGAAAAGTATAACATTTAAGGATGGTGTCTGCTCCCGTACCCAGAATCGTATCCGCTGATACGAAAGGACCTAGAGAAAAACACTTCTCAATATGTCACACGCACGTCTTTCAAGTAATGAGATGCAAATACTGAGTTGCATCTCCAAAATGTCGTATCTATTATGTTTTTAACGACATATTCTTATGAAACAGAGAGACGTCGCTATAGCTCTAACTTCATGGCTTCTATTCTCACAGTTGTAACTGTTCGGCAGGACAGGCCTTATGAGTGTCTGTAATGACGTTTCTTACAACGAATGCCAGCGCATTCTTGGACATCAGTCTTGTGGGGTCTTTTACCGCGCACCAAAGACCTTGTCTAGAGCCTCCCATTCGATGCTTTCTCTGAAGGTAGAACTTCAGAGCTCTAACAGGGCAGAGAGACCTCTCTGTTTCTCTGCCTACGAGACTTGACATGCCTTTGACTTCGAATGACTTAGGCCAGGGATTCGTAGGATTCTCGTTTTCCGCTAAACAGGGTCTGAAACGAGCAAATCGCTGAGTCTCCCTTGAATGCTACTTCATCCTGCAGAGCATGCAATGCCCTAATTCTCTTTGCCGTAGCTAAAGATAATAGGAATAGGCATTTCGGGTAATGTCTAAACGATGCCGATGAGGAGGTTCGAATCTTTCCGATGACAGATACTTTAGAAACTACGTCTAGGTTCCAGTTCGGAGGTACTGGTTCCCTTTATACTTTGAAGTCTCAAAGACCTTATGAGATCGTGGAGATCTTCATTATCTGCCCGATCTAATCTCTGTTCCTGAAATACAGCCGAGAGCATACTTCTATATCCCTCTATTGTGGATAACGGCTAGATGAGATTTTCCTCTCAGGAATAGCCGGAAATCCGCAAATTTCCGCTATAGAGGTAGTGGAGGAGGACAACTTCTTGGATCTACACCTCCTTCTAAATACCTTCCACTTCGACTGGTATACTTTCGTAGTGGAGGTTCTGCGTTCTCTCGCGATCGCGCTTGCTACTTCGCGAGAAAAGCCTCTCGCTCTGACAAGTCTTTCGATAGTCGAAAGCAGTCAGAGCGAGAGCGGAGAGGTTTGATGGTTGTATGAGAAGATCCGTCCTTCCGGGTAGGGATCTTGGAAAGTCTACGCTTCACTCTACCACCTCCTTGAACCATTCCTGGGCCGGCCAAAAGGTGGCTATTAACGTCATCCTCGTCTCCTTTGACGCCACACACTTTTCATTACTAACCCCCGGATTTTGAATGGGGAGAAGCATAAACGTCTCTCGAGACCAATTTAGCAGGAGGCATCTACCATAGTGCTCTGGGATCTTCCACGACCGAGCAAAACACTGTGAGCCTTTTTTTGAAATAAATGTTGCGAAGAACTCCACCTGAGGAGTTCCCCACAGAGACCAGAGATCGAGACACACTTCCTCGTGTAAAGTCCATTCTGTATGAAGGACCTGGTTCCTCCTGCTGAGCCTGTCCGCCTCAACATTCCTTTCTCCCTGTAAGAACCTTGTCATCAGGGAGATGTTACTGTGATACGTCCAAAGTAATAGGTCTCTCGTGAGCTCGTAAGAAAGGAACGAGGAGTGCGTCACCCTCCCTGTTTCCGAATGTAGCAAGAGGGTGGTGTTGGGCGTCAACTCGTCCCCGTACCCTCAAGAAGAGGGTTAGTCAATCCCTTCTAGTTAGACAAACCTTCTCTTTCACTATATTCGTTATCCGAGTTTTCCTCTAACTCGGGATCTAAAAGCGTCTCCGCTCTCCTTTCCGAACATTCTTCTTCTTGCGGAAACAAACTCCTAACAGGAGAGGGGCTAAGGAATGATAATCCTTCCTCTTTCCCGCTCTAATATTCTTGGAAGGCGTCATAAGCTTCGGCTTCTCTAGAAATTTAGAAGACTCTTCATGCTTACATGACGCTTCCCGTTTGCCAAGCGTCATGATGACGTCTTTTTGCTGACGTCTCGATGACGCTTCGCGCTTGGAAGATGCTCAGCTCTCCAAAGGCGTCCTCCTTGGCGTCATAATATTGGACGAGCGTCATGTCTATGCTCCGTTTCCAATGACGCTTCGCTTCTAAAAGACGTCTTACTTCTCTCTGGCGTTACGAAACTCTCGTAAGCACCTGTTCTCTCTCTCGCACTAGACGCTTCTGTAAGACGGTTTAGCCGATTCCCGTCTGTATGACGCTTGTCGTTGAACAGGTAAGAGAGGACGAGACTTCTTAATTGGAAGCGACACGTCTTACGACGTTGCGTCGAGATGACAGTTGCTCTTGAACTGCTATAATGATTCTCTTGACGCTTCTCCCACGTCCAGTGCATGACGTCTTTCGTCATCACTCGTGGGAAAAAAGGAAAGGGTACTTCCCGCTACACTTCAGGTGACGCTGACGCCCCCTTCGCTTTCTTGCTAGAAGACGGAGAGTCATCTGAGAAACTCTCCGGACTAGAATCCCTGTCAGGCGTCATATGGCGCTTCAGCGGTTTCGACAAGTTTCGATTCCCTCCACCCTCGTTTAGGTGAGGGAGAGGGAGAGGACGAGAAACACTCGCGAAGGACGCTTTCTATAGTGCCCTTGAGCCGCCTGCAACGAAGCAGAGCTAGCTTAAGGAACGTCTGACTGTTGGGGATTCCCCACAACCTCCTTAAGGCTTTCGACTTCCTTCCTCTCTGTGTTCGTGAGCTTGGAAGAGGTCTAGGCTTGGGAGTGTCGCAGGAGCCTGGCACCTACTGGTGCTTGGAGGAGAAATGTTTCATTTGTTTTCCCTTTTTAAAGGACGAAAGGCGGACCTACCTCTCTTCTCTGGAGCCTTCCTTCTTGCGGGAGGTCTGGAGATCGGACCACCTCGAAAGGGCTGCGTAGAAGTGCTAGGTCCTTTCTTGTCCGATACTAAAGCATGGTTTCTTCTTCCTAGCTGACTGCGTCAAAGATCCTGCGTCGCCTTCTCAGGTTCAAAGAGGTGAGCCACGTCCTTCACTAACTTAGAAGGGAACAAATAGTTCGAAAGAGGTGCATATAGTAGAGCTGCCCTCTGCGCATGCGAGACTGCCTTTGTTAAGAAGGCGCCCTACACTGTCCTTTTCTTCAAAGACCTGCTCCAAATAATGCAGAGACTTCCAAAGATCCATCTTGTACTGCTTTGTCGATGCACGACAAAATGCATAACAGGGCTTCAGGTTCGATTCCCTGCGAATCGTGAGCTTTCTTGGACATCACCCCAAGGGACCAATCCAAGAAGTTGAAAGACTTCCAATACATGGAAAAGTCCCTTGAGGAGATGATCTAGTTCCGAAATACTCCAAGTAATGCGGGCAGAATTAAGACTAGGACGCCTTGAAGCGTCAAACTACGTCGAAAAGTCTGCCTCTGTAGTAGAAGGGAGAGCGATACCCATATCCTCCCCCGTCTTGTACCATATGCCTCTTTTCCCAGCTAACCTTGCTGGAGGCATGCAAAATACTGTCCTGGTTAAGTCTTCTTCGACTTCATCCAGGCGTCGAAGGCGTGTAAAGCCGCTTCATCGAGATGGTGGGCTTCATCTTCAGAAAAGACGAAGTCTTCTTCACCTTCGCACTCGAAAAGAGCGAGCGCGGAGAAGAGGAGCAGCCGGAGTCACTCGTCTCCGTATTCCTCCAGAAGCAGGGTAGTCAACACCTTATAGTTGGACAAGCCCTCTCTTCCAAGATCGTCATCATCCGAGTTTCGTTTCGAACTCGTGATAATCCTGAGTTTCTGTTCTCCTTTCAGAACTTTCCTCTCTGGGGGAGACAAACTCCTGATCGGAGAGGGGCTAAGGGAATGAAAGTCTTTCCTTTTCCGTTTCTGATCGACTTGGAAGGCGTCACAACCTGCGGCTTTCTCTCGCGCTTTAGAAGACGTCATGTATGACGCTTCCCGCTCTCCGAGCGTCCATGTATGACGTCTCTTGTTGACGTTTAGATTGACGCTTCGCGTTTGGAAGGACGCTTCGCTTTCTAAGGGCTTCCTACTCGGCGTCACAATCTTGGACGGAGCGTCACGTCTAAGCTCCTCTTGATTTGACGCTTCACATTCTACAAGACGACTCCGAGGCAGGTGCGAGAGGACGAGACTTCTTAATAGGAAGCGTCACGTCCTTCCGACGGGGCGCTAAAACTCCCACAAGAGATGACAGTTGTTCCTGCACTCCGCCATAATGATCTCCTTGACGCTTCTCCTACGTCTAGTGCCTGACGCCTTTCGTCATCACTCGGGGAAGAAGCATGATGGTGGGTACTTCCTCGTAAGCGTCAGGTGACGTTGACGCCACCTTCGCCTTCTTAATAGCCGACGGGGCGTCATCCGAGAAAGCGCCTCCGGCTAGAATCAATGTCTTTGCTTCATATGACGCTTCAGCGGTCTCGATAAGTTCGACTCCTTCCACCCTCGTTTAGGTGAGGGAGAGGGAGAGGACGAGAAACACTCGCGAAGGACGCTTTTTCTTATATCCGCCCCGCCCTTGAGCTGGCTGCCATGAAGCAAAGCTAGCTGAAGGGACGTCTGACCGTTGGGGATTCCTCCGACCTCCTTAAGGCTTTCGCTTTCCTTCTCCTCTGGGCATGTGAGCTTGGAAGAGTCTAGCCTGGGAGCGCCGCAGGGACGATCAAACGCCCCCTCCACAACACTGATAGGGCTCACTTCACTAAAATTTTCACTATCACTAGCCTTACCTTTCGAGTCCGCCATCTTGGACTTCATGTCTCGAATCGTCGCTTTCAGATTGGCGATTTCCGATGCCGAATCCGAAAGACACTCTGAGAATGATTTATAGGGAGAATCTACAGTAGTAGGGTTAGAATTATTATTGAAAGGCTCAATAGGCCTTGAATTCACACCTTTCAGCCTTCTAACTCTATCCCTCTCTAACTTCTTCAAATAAGAGTCAAAGTCTTCCATTCTTCTGCATTCAAACTCTCGCATTCCTTACAAGTGTTAATAGCAGAACACTGCACCCCCTACATTTACGGCATACAGTGTGAGGATCAACCGAAGCTTTCGGTATCCTCACCCTGCAGCCTACATTCCACACACAAAATAAGAGTTATTCCAAAAAAAGGACAGTCCACAGTAGCGAATGCCAAAACACGATCCAAATACGTCACACAGTCGAAAAAAACGCTGATCAAGTGTTGAAAAATGAATCCAAGTCAGGAGGTAATAACAACAATGTTGATACCACCGGCGACAGAGAAAATATGATAGAAAACGGGGATGGTTCCTAGTCCTGCCACCCAGGGCAGGCCGGTAGATCACCTGACCTACCTGTAGCGAGTGGCGCGAAATTTGAATTTCTGTCGGGACGACGGAGTCTTAGCTATGTATATATCTGACAGGTAAGTGATTGTATGAAAATATGTTTTCAAGGCAGTTTGAAATCCAATATGGCGGCTACGTTTTTGCATGGACGGTTCTCATCAGTGACGGCCACCATCTTTCCCCAGCCTTCCCAGCCACTCATTTGAACAATGTTAGCGTATAATGTAACGTTTATTGATCTTACTCAAGATTGCAGTTGTAATCAGCACAATAAAAAACAACATTTTGTTTGCCTATATTAGTGAAAGTATGAAACTTGTTATTCCCGGGGTTATGGTTTGAACTGAATTCATTCTACCTTGTAATCGGCGGTTTTTTATCCTTACTGCCATCACAACTGAAACTCCACAGTGCTTATTTGATTGTTATTATACACATTTTGGTCTCAGTTCACGTCCACATTGCACTTTAAACCCGTTGCTGTTCCTGGTTTCTAAGCGCGTGCGCATAAACACAATTACGAACAGCAGACGACGACAGACGACGAAACTGCAAAGTTTTATTCCCTACAAACTGTTTACTTTACTCGTTATTTAGTTTAAATATCCTTTGTTATTTAAAATTTTGATTTAATTCATGTATATTATCCCTTTTTTTGCAACCAAATTACCCCGAAAAATTACAGTTATTTCAAAAAGTAGATTTAAAATCATGTTTCCCTTTTTTCCTACGTTTCGCTACATCTGGCTAAACGTTTTCGTACATCTGGACCTAGAGGAACGATACGGAAAAGTGCATAGAGGAACGACAACGATATTTTTTTTTTGCTTTTGTTGCTTTTTTGTTTTTGCTAGCACTTTTCAGTGATTTCAGTCTTTATTAGTATTTTGAATTTCTTTAATAACGTATGCCAGAAAATAAATGTAACCTTTAATGTTTGCATGCTAAGAATGGCAAAATCATCGTTGCCACATTAGTGGAGGCTTCACACATACGCCGTTCCATTATTATAAAACTGTTTCCATGAATTCTAGTTGTCATAGTAATGCAATAATGATAAAATTGCTTTAATATTTTCTTTATGTATATATACTTCCAATACATAGCCTAATTTCACCAATTTCAACGTTTTGTGTGTAGTCTTATACCCAGTTTGGAGGGTCAACATACGAATGGCAACAGAGAGAGAGAGGAGAGAGAGAAAGGAAGCGGAGGAACGAAGAAGAAAAGGGATGGCGGTGGAGGTGGGGGGGGGGGGGGGGGGGTGGGGGGGGGGGAGGGGGGGGGGGGGGGGGGGGGGAGAGGGTAGGTGGAGCTTTATAGCGTGGTTCGTATCCATTTCTGCATAATGGAGTTTTGTCTCTTGGTACAAGGACAAGTGTCGTTATTCTTTACGATTAGTGATTCAAGATACCCTTATAAATTACGGCACTGGGTGTAATGCACTATAGCAAAATCTCGTTCTGTACGAGTGTTTCGTTACAGAAATAGGTATTGCCCAAAAACGTGCTTGCACTGTCTCTGAAACCCATAGTAGACATGCTGCTTAGTTGTCATCAAGTTTTATAACCAAGTATTATTTTACAAGCTAGCTATTGAATAAATTTTGAATAAATTTGTATTTTTCTCAGTCAAAACATATGCCCCTCATCAATGCTAACTTTCTCTTTTAACGCGTTTCTTCTGGTCATTGCAACAAATTCGGCCCCATAATTTCTTATGGTGCGAAAACAGACAGAGGCCCATGGACCGAAAACGATTGCGTCACTACGGCGATAATCCAAGCAGTAAAAACATCTTCATATATCCAAAAAGTAAATAATAAAGATATATATGCGCATTACGATTATAACAATTACATGTATAGCTGATAACAATCTGCATGAATATCTGGTAAACTGTTCTGCAATGACAGTTGCGTATAGCAATTATTTACAATAGGTACGAAAGTCAAGATGTCGTGACGTCATAATACAGAACTTAAAAGAACGTTCTAATTCAGAAAAATAATTACTTAAATTTGAGTCAGAGTCGAGTTACTTTTTCAATAACGAATATTTTCAAATTAATCATCATATAAATATGTAAAATATTGATGTTTTTACTACTTATTTAAAAATTAGCTAAGAGCACGCTTCTCGTCATCTTCTACCAAAACAGCTGTTTACTCCTGGCTTGTTTGTTGGTGAGAAATCGTGTTTCATTGTTGTGATAAAAGTGCTCCAGCGTCTGTGGGGGTACAAGTGGTGTGCGGATTTATCACAGGAAATGGAAAGTTTTGTTGACACAAGCGACTCCGTAAACATCGAGATGGCGTCAATCTTCGAAACATTTTTAGTTGTAAGTAAAAATTTCTAAAGCGTTTTGGTGAGATTTCCACTGCTTTGGGCGCCCATTTTCAGTACTCTCTGTTTAAATCTTAAAATTTGGCCTTATTTCTAACTTTGGAGGAAATACTTACTTCGAAAGGAGAGTAGAGGTCTTTTAGCTCCGTTTTTCACCAACAAGAAGTCGCGACTGATGCCCATCTCCGGTGTCAGGACGCGTTTATAATGTACTTTTCGGAGGGTGGCTAGCGTTGATTGTAGGTGGCCTGCTTGGCCTGCTGTGATATTTACCGTAGAATATCACGACAGGCCAACCCTCATCACGGTGGACGGGTCTTATTCACTCGATATTTTAATTGGTGAAACAAGAATACAATTGCAACTCTAAGCATACCATTTAAAAGACTGCAGTTTTGTCAACATATTGTGATATATGAAAGCCCCATACGAACTAAAATAAGCATGTGAGCTCTTCGTAAAATATGTTTTCAAGGCGAGTTTTGAAATCCAATATGGCGGCATACGTTTTGCATGGACGGTTCTCATCAGTGACGGCCACCATCTTTCCCCAGCCTTCCCAGCACTCATTTGAACAATGTTAGCGTATATATGTAACGTTTATTGATCTTACTCAAGATTGCAGTTGTAATCAGCACAATAAAACAACATTTTGTTGCCTATATTAGTGAAAGTATGAAACATGATATTGTTATGATACAATAAAGTTTGTTCATACTTACCTGGCAGATATATATATAGCTGTATTTTCTGAAGTCCGACAGAAATTCAAAAACTTCCGGCACACACAGTGGTCGGCCAGGTGGTTAGTACCCATTACCCCTTCCCGCCGCTGGGAGGCGGGTATCAGGAACCAGTCCCATTTTCTATTCATAATTTTTATTTCCACTGTCCCTGAGGGGAGGTGGGTGGGTACTTAATTATATATATCTGCAAGGTAAGTATGAACAAACTTTATTGTATCATAAACAATATCATTTTGTTCATGAAACTTACCTGTCAGATATATATATAGCTGAATCCCACCGTTGGAGGTGGGGAACGGGACAGAATAGAAGGATTTGGGAAACAAATGCATGCAGATGATTTACATCTTGGTTCCACCTGTTAGCATTGCTGGCTTCGTGGTTATTGCCACGTAAGTCTGCTTGTGCTACTAGAGTTGCCAGCGAGGTAGAGACCTATATAGCTTGTGCACTCCAGATGATCTGTCAACAGGGGCGAGACCACGACGTGACTAGACCATATTGACCATACCATGAGGGCTAAGAAGTAAAAATAAATATATATATAAAAATATATATCACCACCTGACCAACCTAGCCAAAGTTAAGGTGTGTTAACATAAGGCTTAAGAGTTAAGAAGTCACCGTTGTCGGCGACTCAACTACTAAATTAAGAGCTCTTCCTAACCATTTTCTACAGGATAGGATGAGTGGTACTACTTGCCACAAGATTGTGTCTGCAGACACGTATGGCCTAGCGAGCAGCAGATCTCATATGTCATCTTCACATCTCGCAGGGAGTGTGAATTGAACACAGAGTTGCTTCGCTAAACATGGTACTCAGGATGTTGCTGAGTGCCATGCTCTGTTGAAATGCTTCCGAGGCCGCGCCCTCACTCTCGTGAGCATTCAAATCAAAAGATTTCAAATCTTTGTGCCAACACAATGAAGGAGCTTTTTTGAAAGAACTCCTTAACAATAAAGCCAGGGTGTTCTTCGATATGGGCAAGTCTGGTCTTTTCGGAACACTGCAGATTGTCCGTACGACTTCGACTTTCTTGAGTTTTATGTAGATAAAACTTGAGAGACCTGACAGGGCACAGGACTCTCTCCTGGCTCCTGCCCAATAACTTGTGCCATCCTTGATTCCAAGCTCCTGGCCCAAGAACAAGACGGGTTTCCATTCTTAGGCCACAACGGAAGGCTTAGAGAACGCACCCTTGTGTTCTCTAATGCCAAAACTTCTGACGATGGCTGAAAACCTCACTAACCCTCTTTGTCGTATCTAGGGTGGTTAGAAAAGGGACCTTCCTGATCACGTGCAAGAAGTTAACAGGTAGGAGATGTTTCGAATGCTTTGACATCAAGAACTTCAGACTATGTCTAAGTTCCATATTGAAAGCTTCGATCTGGACATGCACAGTCAGTCAGTCTGTACTAAAGTCAGGTGACCGACCAGTTGACCAGTCAGACGCATCAAGGACAGCAAGGCTGTACCCTGAAGACCATAAGGCACTATTCTTCGCTGAAGGATGAGTGTCTGGACTGCCTGGGCGATTCAAGCTAAGCAAACCTTGTGGTATGAACGCAACCCAACGTCGTTAGTGAATCAACTCCTGAGCCACTCCTGACTCGAGCTTCTGGTGCCAGGAGAAAGGAGCGAGGAGCAAAAAGGCGATTCAGTCCCGAAGGACGAATGCCTGACAGTCCAACCTGGTCTCATGTTAAACGATCATCGGGGGTGTGTAAACGCAACCGACTTCGTCAAACAAGAAACTCAGGGCTACTATGTGTCTCCTGATCTCGCACGAGTGTCTGACTCCGAGAAACAGGTGAGACAAAAAGTAGATGGTGAGCGAGTTTCGAGATTCCACAGAACTCAAAGATCGTGAAGGGCTTTGTTGCTTGACAGAAGCAAATCTCTGAGCCCAAAGGCCATCAACAACATATTTGCGTATTCTTTAATAGTTGTGACTGCCAGCTTATCCCATTCTTCAAACGGAAAGGGAAGACGGCAATCTTATGCTGTCCACATCTCGATAGTCTGAACGTAGTCAGACTCAGAGCGGAGAGAGGTTATAGGTACCTTTCGTGTTAAAGTAGACCGACTCTCTCGGAAAAGGTCCTTGGAAGGACGTGACCTCTGTGAATCTAGGATCTTGAAGGCCAACATGGGGCGATTAGCGTCATTGTCGCTCCCTGTGATGGTATAAATCATCTTATTACATTTCCTAAGCGTTTGAAAAAGGGAAAAAAGACTAAACATCCATCCCTGTTCAATATCATAGCGAAAGAGATGTATGAAAGGACGTCCTAAAGTCTCCATAAACTCTCAACATACTTCTAAAGAAAGATTCCACTCGGAAGTCAGTAGTTGCTGCCGTCGATCGAGACGATTCGTACGGACTTTTTGCAATCCTGTAACGAACCTCTAGAGGATCGTTACATTCTATGTCTGTTGTTATAATAGGCTCTTTCTCGTAAACCCGAACAGGGACCGAGAGAAGATACTTCCTAAGATATGAGAGAGCTGTGGAAGATCAGAGTTGATATGGACCATGGTTCCAAAAACTCGTTTCCAGGACTGGAGGACGACAGAATTGCTTCCACTTCTTTCAGATTATGATCCAGGACATCTGAAACCCTCTCCAGATGTCCGGCACTTCTTTCTATCACCTCAAGTGATACTTAACGCACCGAGAGATGTTCAGAATCATTCCTAGATCTTTAATAAAATTTCAGTTTCCCGGTAGGAAAAAACTGTAGAGGTCTGAATGCAGTCTATTCAGGGAAACAAACTTCTTTAGGAAGGAAATGGTCCCCAGCAAGCTCATCCATTCCCTCACACAGTATGTTTACTTCCCTAAAAAGGCTGCGCTTTGCCTAAGCAGGAGAGCATATAATAGTGAAATGTTGCGGTAGACTCGTAGTCCTATACCGTGCGGTAACGAGCACCGAAAGGAGTAAGCGATATCTCTGAGAACATAGTAAGGCAAACGAATGCAATGTTTATTCATTCATGTAAGAAATCCCCTCAATCTTAGGCTAAAGTCCGTGATTGTAGGGCAGAGATACAGTTAGTCAGTCAATCCCGCGGAGGAGAGAGAGACGTAACTGCCAGCACAGAGATACGGTTAGTCAGTCAATCCCGCAGGAGAGAGAGACGTAACCTACCGCGCATGACAGCGAACGAGCTGGTACTGCCTCGTTTGGACTGGCGGAGAGGACAGTGACAGCAGCAGCTTACGATCGTCGTCTCTTAACTTTATGCCTGGGTTGCCAGCTACCCTATTCTACGAAGAAAATAGGTCCGTAATTTTTAGCATAAAGAGACTCTCAAGCTGGTATATTTAAGCGAAAACAGAAAAACGCTAAATATATAGATGCGTTTGTGTCGTCATAACACTACCATACAACGGTAAAAAGATAAATCGGAAACTCCTGGAAGGCTGCAGGGAGGGAGTAACGATTAAATGTCCTTAAATTAATAGACAATAGACCTCTCGGTTGCCATCCGAAGAGGTAACTACAGCAAGCGTATATGACTTGAGCCAACCAGTAGTAAAATAACGCAAGGCAAAATATGATATTATATTGCAATAAAGTTTTTTTCATACTTACCTGGCAGATATACTATACATAGCTGAATTCGGAATACAGCTACATACATATCTGACAGGCAAGTTTCATAAACAAAACTCAAGAGAATTGAAGCGGACAGCTCAAGCTTCTTATGTTATTGGACATAAGCGTTCATTGACGTAGTCTACAAGTCTATTTATTTCTTGTACGAGTCTGCGAATGATGAATGAGAGCTCTTCGAATCTTGTCAATAAGAGCTTATCCGCTTACGCAATATAAAGTTAATGAGAAGTTTGTCAATGAGAACTAACCCATTTACGGGACAAAGAGATAATTTGTCAATGAGGGGATACCCACTTACTTGACAAAACGATAGTATATTGTCAATGGGGGAAATTCACTGAATTGACAAAACGTAATCCAGGAAGTCGAGCATTTTATTTCCGATTCCCGTCTCAAACGAGGAAGGGCAAGAATCCTGTTAAGAGACGGCTTACGACAGGTAGAACGACGATGTTCAATTCGGCAGCGTAAGTCCCGACTAGGAACTAACAAAATCTATCATCTGAAAAGCCCTTTCAGATGGGCTAAAAAGCTTGCAAAATTATCCTGGGAAGAGGAAGAAACTCTCCAACCAGCTTCCTCTCCCGTATCAAAATTTATTGGCAGTATGGCAAAGGAAGTCCTGTCTTGCGCTTTCCTCCTTTTGATGAGTGCCTTTGCAAGAATCCTACTGAACGTTGCCGAGAGTCCTGACGCGCAGGACGTCGAGCTTTTACATAACCCATAGCTGCCTTACCGCAAAGTCTTGACTGCGGTAGAGCAAAAGAGATCTTTCCTTGAGCTTTCCATAACTCCATCCAATCCTGGACTTTACGAAAAGCAATATTACTGACAAAGACCTCTATAATTCACGAAACCCGTGGTCTTGCTGGGTTTCGAAAACGAAGTTGCCTTTTCACTTTAAGCTTCCTCCGAAGCACTGCTTACTTCATTCTTCGCAGGCGATGTAGAAGGGGATCACCGAAGTTAGGTAAAAAATCTTTAGGCCCAAATCAGCTTGAAGACTTCAACAGAAACGTTCAGCCAGGCGACACACCTGGCGTGCGCGCTCGGCGTCCACTGACTAGCAGCGAGCACGCTCGGCGTCCATTGGCGAGCAGCGAGCACTCTCGGCGCGCCCGCGCGGCGTCCACTGGCGAGCAGCGAGCACTCTCGGCGCGCCGCTCGCGCTCGGTATCCACTGGCGTGCGCTCGGCCTCGGCGTCTACTGGTGCGCGCTTGGCGTGCACCCGCGCGCGCGCCTGGCGTCCATCCGAACGTCCCGTCCAAGCCGAGCGTCAAAAAAAAAAAGCGTGCAGAAAAGCGTCACGCTCCTGACAGCGTCAATGCAAGCGAAACTGCCTTCAGGGAAGAGCATTTAGACATCTCGGAGAGAAAAACCGACTGCACGAAGCAGTCTCAGGTGAAGGGTTGATCGTGTGAGAATACGCGGGGCGAGGGAACGCCTTCTTATTCTCACAGCAACAAAGCTAGGACGTCCGCGCTCAAAAGCGTCCTGCTAATATGACTTGCTTTCCCTTTTCTCGGTGGAAAGGACGTACACGAGTTCAGGCGACGTTCGCCTTCTTACTTCTCACTGCAACGCATGACGAGAGAGAGAGAGAGGACGTGAAACGTCCTCTTCTATAAAGCTTCTATTTAGAGGGCGCGAGTCCTTCCGAAAGCTCCAAACCCTGCGCAGGGAGGACGCTTCGGAGGACGACGAACAATCCTTCAGGATTCGTGCCACCGCACTTTGGCAGCCTGGGAGTAACTTCAAGGTTCTGCCGAAGGCACGTCAGATCGGTGGGGAGTTTGCTTCCTCGGTAACCCTCCTTCGGCTTTTCGACATGCTCTCAGTCGCCCTGTTCCTGGGAGTCAAAGTCAGAGGTCCCTGGCCTAGAGGGCGAAATAAGGCCGATCTGACAGCAACCCGCCACCACTACAAAGGGGGCACTGTCACTGCACTTAGCCACACTTCACTGTTTTGCTCTCTCCAAAGCCAGCACTTTCGATATTCTAAGTTAACGAATCGATAGTATCAAGAAGAAAGGTCAATACCCTCTACAGAAACTGTTTTAGGGTCCCCGAAGGCCAACATTACAGGGTTTAGGAGGGTAACAACATACAGAAGTAGCACTTTTCACCACAATGATAGGAGAGTCGAGCACCTTATATTCCCAAGAGACAGATGGAATCTATAACGTAAAGGGCATCAATTACCTCACGAGTACATATTTTATAGCCCGTAGGCCATAACTACAAAAGGGTTAGGCAAAAATAGTCCTACACAGGTAGGTTAGCCCTACCCTGACTTTGTTTACTGGATTAATTGCGTAACATATGAATCATACGTATTCCTTATGGGGAATTAGACAAAGTTCCCCTCACACTCCTTACATGACAAATCTCAACAAAGCAAGACAAGACACATAGCCCTCGTGGGCATATCGAGTGCGGAAACGAACCGAAGATTTCGGTATCCACCCACCCTATCTTAGCAGACAACCACCCTCTGAAACTAGCCTAACTAGAATTCAGATATACAAAAATGAAATCATAGTTCAAAACAATTTAAGATAGCGTAATGCCTACCACCACAAATCCAAGTCAATAAATCAAAAGACAATTAGGATATTTTAGCGGCCATGAAGTTTTCCCAAAATCCTCAAGACGGAGGTACTGAAAACAGGTGTTTTCCAGCACCGGCGACCAGAAAACTTATGAATAGAAAATGGGACTGGTTCCTGATTATCCCGCCTCCCCAGCGGCGGGAATCGGGTGGTACTAACCACCTGGCCACCGACCGACTGTGTGTGCCGGAAGTTTTTTTGAATTTCTGTCGGACTTTCAGAAAATTACATGCTATATCAATAATATTCTGACATGGTAAGTTTTCATGACTAAATTGTTTAATTCCCGGGGTTTATGGTTTGAACTGAAATTCATTCTTAACCTTGGTAAAGCGGCGGTTTTTATCCTTCTGCCATCACAACTGAAACTCCACCGTTGCGTTATTTGATTGTTATTATACACATTTTGGTCTCAGTTTCAGCTGCCACATTGCACTTTAAACCCGTTGCTGTTCCTGTTTATAAGCGCGCAGCTAGACCATAAACAAAACCCAATTACAAACACAAACGCAGACGACGACAGACGACGAAACTGTCAAAGTTTTATTCCCTAAAAACTGTTTTACTTTACTTGTTATTTAGCATTTTAAATATACTTTGTTATTAAAAATTTTGATTTAATTTCATGTAATATTTACCCTTTTTTTTGGCAACCAAATTTACCCCGAAAAAATGATATTGTTTTAGATACGATAAAGTTTGTTTTTTTCATACTTACCTGGCAGAGTATATATATAGCTGTTATTTTCTGAAGTTCCGACAGAAATTCAAAAAACTTCCGGCACACAACAGTGGTTCGGCCAGGTTTTAGGTTAGTACCCATTCCCGCCCGCTTGGGAGGCTGGGTATCAGGAACCGTCCCATTTTCTATTCATAACTTTTTATTTCCCACCTGCCCCCTTGAGGGGAGGTTGGGTGGGTAACTTTAACTTAAAATTACATTAACTGGCCAGGTTAAGTAATGGAACCCAAAAAAACCCCCCCTTTTATTGTTTATCATAACAATATCATTTTGTTCATGAAACTTTAACCTGTCAGAATATATATATAGCCTGAATCCCCCGGTTGGTAGGTGGTGGGAAGGGACAGAATAGAAGGATTTTTTGGGAAACCAAATGCATGGCAGATGATTTACCATCTTGGTTCCACCTGTTTAGCGTTGCTGGCTTCGTGGTTATTGCCACGTAAGTCTGCTTGGCTACGAGAGTTTGCCCAGCCGAGGTAGAGACCATAGATAGCTGTTGCAACTCCAGATGAGCTGTCAACCAGGAGGGGCGAGAACCACGACGTGACTAGACCATATTGACCATGAGCTTCCATGGGAGGGCCTAAGAATTAAAAAGTAAAATAAATATATATAACAAGAAAAATATATTCACCACCTGAACCAACCCTAGCCAAAGTTAAGGTGGGTGTTAACTAAGGCTTAAAGTTAAGAAGTGCACCGTTGTACGGCGACGCAAACTACTAAATTAACGAGCTCTTTCCTAACCATTTTCTACAGGATAGGATGAGTGGGTTACTACTTGCCCCCAAGATTGTGTCTGCAGACTAACCGTTATGGTCCCTAGCGAGGCAAGCAGATCTCATATGTTCAGCTTCACATCTTCGCAGGGAGTGTGAACTTTGGAACACACAGTTGCATGTTCGCTAAAACATGGTACTCAGGATTTTGTTCTGAGTGCCATGGCCTTCCCTGTTGAAAATGCTTCCGAGGCCGCGCCCTCACCCTCGTGAGCATTCAAATCAAAAGATTTCAAATCTTTTGTGCAACCAACCCAATGGGAAAGGGCTTTTTTTGAAAGGAACCTCCTTAAACAACTAAAGCCATGGGTGTTCTTCGATATTGGGCAGTCTGGTCTTTTCGGAACAAACCCTGCAGATTGTCCGTATCGACTTCGACTTTCCTTGAGTTTTTTCATGTAGATAAAAACTTGAGAGACCTGACAGGGCATACAGGTACTCCTCTCTGGGCTCCTTGCCCAACTAACTTGTGCCATCCTTGATTCCAACGCTCCTGGCCCAAGAACAACGACGGTTTTTCCATTCTTAGGCCACAAAGCGGAAGGCTTAGAAGAAACGCACCCCTTGTGTTCTCGTAATGCCAAACTTCTGACGATGGCTGAAAACCCTCACTAACCCTGCCCTTTGGTCCGTATCTAGGGTGGTTTAGAAAAGGGCTCCTTCCTGATCACGTGCAAGAAGTTAACAGGTAGGAGATGTTCGAATGCCTTTGACATCAAGAAACTTCAGACTATGTCCTAACGGTCCATAATTTGGAAAAGCTTCCGATATGGACATGCGCCACCGTCAGTCCAGTCTGTTAACTAAGTCCAGTTGACCGACCAGTTGGACCAGGGTCAGAAACGCAATCAAGGGACAGCAAGAAGGCTGTACCCTGCAAGACCATAAAGGCACTATTATTCGCTGAATGGATGAGTTGTCTGGACTTGCCTGGGGCCGATTCAAGCTAAGCAACCTTGTGGTATTGAAACGCAACCACCCAACGTCGTTAGTGAATCAACTCCTGAGCCACTCCTGACTCGGATCTTCTGGTGGGCCAAGGAGAAAGGAGCGAGGAGGGCACAAAAAGGCGATTCAGTCCCGAAGGACGAAGCCTGACCAGTTTCCAACCTTGGTCTCATGTTAAAAACAAACCGATCATTCGGGGTGTGTAAACGCAACCGACTGTTCGTCAACAAGAAACTCAGGCGACCTATGGGTCTCCCTGATCTCGCATGAGTGGTCTGACTCCGAGAAAACCAGGTGAGACACAAAAAGTAGATGGTTGGAAGCGAGTTTCGAGATTCCCAACAGAACTCACCAAGATCGTGAAGGGCTTTGTTGGTTTGGTACAGAATGCAAATCTCTGAGCCCAAAGGCCGTTCAACAACATATTTGCGTATTTCTTTAATAGTTGTTGGACTGGCCCACGCTTAATCCCGATTCTTCAAATGGACAAGGGAAAGACGGCACAATCTTATGCTTGGTTCAACATCTCGATACGTCCTGAACGTAGTCAGACTCAGAAGCGGAGATGGTTTTATAGGTACCGTTTCCGTGTTAAAGTAAGACCACCTCTCCTCTGGAAAAGGTCCGTTGGAAGGACGTGACCTCTGTGAATCTAGATCTTGAAGGCCAACCATGGGCGATTTAGCCGTCATTGTCGCTTCCGCCCTGTGGGATGGTAATAAATCATCTTTATTAACATTTCCTAAGGCGTTGGTTGAAAAAAGGGGAAAAAAGACTAAACAGCCCATCCCTGTTCAATATCATAGCGAAGAGATGTATGGAAAAGGAACGTCCCTAAAGTCTCCATAAACTCTCACAGACTTCTAAAGAAAGATTCCACTCGGAAGTCAGTAGTTGCTGCCGTCGATCGAGACGATTCGTACGGAAACTTTTTGCATCCTGTAACGAACGCCTCTAGAGGATCGTTACAATTCTAACGTCTGTTGTTATAATAGGCTCTTTCTCGTTAAACCCGACGAACAGGGAACCGAGAGAAGATACTTTCCTAAGAAATATGAGAGAGCTGTTTGGAAGATCAGAAGTTTTGATATGGAGCCACTGGGTTTCCAAAAACTCGTTTTCCCAGGAACTGGAGGGACGACAGAATTGCTTCCACTATATTCCACTTCTTTCAGATTATGATCCAGGACATCTGAAACCCTCCTCCAAGATGTCCGGCACCCTTCTTTTCTATCACGCCTTCAAGTGAATACTTACAACGCAACCGAGAGAATATTTCAAATCAATTTCCTTAGAATCTTTAATAAAATTTCAGTTTCCCACCGGTAGGCAAAAAACTGTAAGAGGTCTGAATTGCAAGTCTATTCATGGTAAACAAACTTCGTTTAGGAAGGAAATGGTCCCCAGCAAGCCTCATCCATTCCCTCACCACGTAATTGTTTACCTATTCCCTAAAAAGGCTGCGCTTTGCCTAAGCCATCGAGAGGCATATAATAGTGAAATGTTTTGCGGTAGACTCGTAGTCCCTATACCGTGCGGTAAACGTCAGCCCCCGAAAGGAGTAAGCGATATCTCCTGAGAACATAGTAAGGCCAAACGAATGCAATGTTTTTATTCATTCCATTTAGTAAAATCCCCTCAATCTTAGGTCTAAAGTCCGTTGATTTGTAGGGCAGAAGAATACAGTTTATGTTCAGTCCTAATCCCCGCAGTGGAGAGGAGAGAGGACGTAACTCCCGCCAACACAGGATACGGATTTAGTCAGTCAATCCCAGCAGGAGGAGGAGAGGACGTAACCTACAAAGTGCGCATGAACATGCGAACGAGCTGGTACTAATACTTGCCTCGTTTGGGACTGGGCGGTAGAGGACAGTGACAGCAGCAGCTTACCGATCGTCGTCCTCTTAACCTTTAATGCCTGGGTTGCCAGCTACCCTATTTCTAACGAAGAAATAGGTCCGTAATTTTTTTAGCATAAAGAGACTCTCAAGCTGGTATATTTTAAAGCGTAAACAAAAACGAAAACCTAGAAATATATTAGATGGCGTTTGTGTCCGTCATAAACCTACTTGACCATACAACGGTAAAAATATTAAATCGGAAAAAACATCCTGGAACGGCTTGCAGGGCATTAACGATTAAAATGTCCCCTTTAATTAATAGACAATAGACCCTCTCTGGTTTTGCCATCCCGAAGTAGGGTAAAACTAAAGCAGCAAGCCGTATGATGACCTTTGAGCCCAACCAGTTAGTAAAAAATTAACCGCAAGGCAAATATGAATATTAATATTGCAATAAAAGTTTTTTTCATACTTACCGTGGCAGAATATATATAACCTATATCAGAAATTTCGGAAATACAGCTACATTAACATATCTGACCAGGCAAGTTTTTCCCATAAACAAACGCAAGAGAAATTGAAGCTGGAACAGCTCAAGCTTTCTTATGGTTTTATTGGACAATAAGCGTTTTACATTGACCGTAGTCTAACGAGTACTAATTTCTTTGTACGAGTCCCCCACCCTGCGAATGATTGAATGAGGAGCTCCTTTCTTCCGAATCTTGGTCAATAAGGAGCTTTATCCGCTTACAGCAATTAGAAAGGTTAATGAGAAAGGTTTTTGTCAAATGAGAAACTAACCCATTTACGGGACCAAAGAGATAATTTTGTCCATGAGGGGATCACCCCACTTTACTTGACAAAACGGTAGTAGTTATTTGGTCCAAATGGGGGAATTCACTGGAGAATTGACAAAAACGTACTCCAGGAAGTCGAGCATTTTTTATTTTTCCGGATTGCCCGTCTCAAACGAGGAAGGGGGCAAGAAATCCTGTTTTTGTTAAGAAGACAGGCTTTAACGACCAGGTTAGAAAACGACGAATCTTTCAATTCGGCAGCGTTAAGTTCCCCGCACTTAATGGAAGCTAAGCGAAAATCTATCATCCTTGAAAAGCCCCTTTCAGATGGGGCCTAAAAAAAGCTTTGCAAAATTAATGCCTGGGAAGAGGAAAGAAAACCTCCCTCCACCCCAAGCTTCCTCACCCCCGTATCAAAATTTTATTGGCAGTATGGCACAAAGGTAAGTCCTGTCTTTGGCGCTTTCCTCCCTTTTGATTTGATTGGTGCCCTTTGGCAAGAATCCTACTGAAACGTTTGCCCGAGAAGTACCCCTGACGCGCAGGACGTCGAGCTTTTTTACAGAACCCATAAGCAGTGCCTTACCGCAAAGTTCCGTTGAACTTGCGGTAGAGCAAAAGAGATCTTTCCTTGAGCTTTCCATAACTCCCATATCCCGAATCCTGGACTTTTAACGAAAAGCAATATTAACTGACAAAGACCTCTATAATTCACGCAAACCCGTTGGTCTTGCTGGGTTTGCGAAAACGAAGTTGCCTTTTCACTTTAAGCTTCCTTCCGAGCACCTTGCTTAACTTCACATTCTTCGCTAGGCCGATGTAGAAGGGCAAATCACCGAAGGTTAGGGTTAAAAAAATCTTTAGGCCCGCCGCCCAAATCAGCTTGAACGACCTTCAACAGAAACGTTCAAGCCAGGCGACACACCCTGGCGTGGGCCGCTGCAATCCGTCGTCCCCACTGACTAGCAAGCGAGCACGCTTCGGCTTCCATTGGCGAGGGCATCGAGGCACCTCCCGGCGGCGCCCGCCCAACCCTCTTCGTCGGGTCCACTGGCGAGGGCAGCGAGCACTTCTCGGTCGCGCCGCTTCGCGCTCGGTATCCACCCTGGCGTGGGCGCTCGGCCCTCGTCGTCCATTAACTTGGGTTGGCCGCGTCTTGGCGTTGCCCCACCCGCAGCGCCTTGGCGCCTCCCACCATCCCGAACGTCCCCGTTCCAAGCCGAGCGTCAAAAAAAAAGCGTGCAGAAAAGACGTCCACGCTCCCGTGACAGGCGTCCAATGCAAACAAAAGAAAGAAAGCCGAAACTGCCCTGGCCTTTCAGGGAAGAGCCCAATTAGACATCTCGGTAGAGAAAACCCGACTGCAGACGAATGGCAGTCCTCAGGTGGCAGGTTGGTTTTTGAAATTCGTGTTGAAGAACTACGCGGGGCGAGGGAAACGCCATTTCTTATTTCCGCACAGGCAAACAAAAGCTAGGACGTCCCGCAGCTCAAACGCGTTCCCTGCTTAAAATGACTTGCTTCACCCCTTTTTCCTCGGTGGAAAAGACCCGGTACACGAGTTCAGGGCCGACGTTCCGCCTTACCTTACTTTCCTCACTGCAACGCATGACGAGAGAAGTGAGAGAAGAGGACGTTGAAAACGTACCCTCTTCTATAAGTCTTTCTATTTAGAGGGCGGGTCGGCGAGTTCCCCCCTTTCCGCAAAGCTTCCCAAACCCCTTGCGCCAGGGACGGAACGCTTCGGAGGAACCGAGAAGCTAATCCTTCAGGATTTCGTGGCACGCAACTTTGGCAGCCTGGGAGTAACTTTCAGTCTGCCGAAGGCACGTCAGATCGGTGGGAGTTTCCTCGTAAAACCCCTCCTATTTCCGGCTTTTTTCGACATGCTCCTCTTCCCTGTTCCTTGGGAGTCAGCAGAGTGAGGGGTTTTTCCCCCCCCCCACCCTTCCCGGCCCTAGAGTCGAAATGAATGCCGATCTGAACCCGCACGCCCTCCCCCACGAACCAATAGGGGGGCAACTGTCACCTGGCACCCTTAGCCCACGTTCACTTTTGCCTCTCCAAAGCCAGCCACTTTTCGATTCTCAGTTACGAAGTCGATAGAGTATTCAGAGAAAGGGTCCAATACCCCCTCTTACAGAAACTGTTTTAGGGCCCGAAAAGGTCAACAAAATTACAGGGTTAGGAGGGTAACAACTACAGAAGTAGTCCAACTTTTCGAACCACAATGAGAGGAGAGGCGAGCACCCTTAGAGTTCCCAAGATACAAGATGGAATCTATAACGTAAAGGGCAATTACCTTCACGAGACAGTATTTTATAGCCCCGGTAGGCCCATACTACGAGGGTTAGGCCAAAAATAAGTCTATCAGGTAAGGATTACGCCTACCCTGAGACTTTGTTTACCTGATTCAATTGGCGTACCTAATGAATCATAAGTTCTTTCCTATGGAATTAGAACAAAGTCCTCACATACACTCCTTACATGACAAATCTCAACAAAGAAGCAAGACAACATAGCCCTCCGTGCATATCGAGGTGCGGAACTACCGAAGGCCTTTCGTTAAGCCACCAAACCCTAATCTTAGCCAGACAACCACCCCTCTGAAACTAGCCTAACGAGATTCAGGATTATAACGGGAAAAATGAATCATATTTCAAAACAATTTAAGATAGCATATTCGTATCCTAGCCAACAAATCCAAGTCGAATAAATCCAGAGAAAGACAATTAGGATATTTAGCGGCCGATGAAGTTTCCAAAATCCTAAGACGGAGGTACTGAAAACAGGTGTTTTACCAGCACCCGTGGCGACAGAAAAATTATGAATAGAAAATGGGAAACCTGGGTTCCTGATACCCACCCCGCCCTCCCAGCCGGCTTGGGACAATGGGTACTAAACCACCCATGGCCGACCACTGTGTTGTTGGGCCGGAACGTTTTTTTGAAATTTCTGTTCGGACCTTCAGAAAATACAAGCTATATATATATATCTTGACCAGGTTAAAAAGGGTTTCATGAACAAAATTAAACGAGATTTTCTTAAAGTTTAGATAAAATCAAAGTGTTTTCTAACGTTTGTTTTTCGTAACATCTTGGCCTGCCCGAAAAAACCATAGAAAGGAACGAAGAACGGAAAAAGTGCATAGAGTGGAAACAGACTACGTTTTTTTTTTTTTTTTGCTTTTTTTGTTTTTGCTAGCAACTTTTTCATTGAAATTTCAGTCCCGTTTATTAGTATTTTTGGAATTTCCTTTAATAATCGTATTGCCCAGAAATAAATGGTAACCTTTAATGTTTTTTTGCAATGCTAAGAATGGGCAAAATCATCGTTGGGCCCACATTAGTGGAGGCCTTCACACCAATACGCCGTTCCATTATTAATAAACTGGTTTCCAATGAACTTCCCTAGTTGTCAGAGTAATGCAATAATGATTAAAATTTGCTTTAATAATTTGATGTATATATAACCTTCCATACATAGCCTAATTTCAACCAATTTCCCAACGTTTTTTTGTTTTGTGGTAGTCTTTTAATACCCCAGTTTTTTGGAGGGTTCCAACACATACCGAATGGCAAGCAGAGAAGAGAGAGAGGAGAGAGGAGAGAGGAGAAGAGAAAAGGGAAGGCCGGATGGAACGAAGAAGGAAAAGGGATGGCGGTGGAGGGGGTGGTGGGGGGGGGGGGGGGGGGGGGGGGGGGGGGGGGGGGGGGGAAGGGGGGGGGGGGGGGGGGGGGGGGGGGGGGGGGGGGGGGGGGGGGGGGGGGGGGGGGGAGGGTGGGGGGGGGGGGAGGGGGGGGGAGGGGTAGGTGGGAGCTTTTATACGCTGGTTCGTTCAAATCCATTTCTGCATAATGGAGTTTTTGTCTTTTTTTTTCTTTGGTACAAGGACCAAGTGTCGTTATTTCCTTTACGATTAGTTGATTCAAGATACCCTTATACAAAATTTACGGCATCCTGGGTTGTGAATGCCCCACTATAAGCAAAATCCTCCGTTCTGTTTACGAGTGGGTTTCTTCGTTTACAGAATAGGTATTGGCCCAGAAAAACGTGCTTTGCACTGGTCTCTGAAACCCCCATAGTAAAAAAAGACATGCTGCTTAGTTGTCAATCACAAGTTTTTATAACCAAGTATTTTTTTAACAAGCTAGCTATTGAATAAATTTGTATTTTTTTCTCAGTCCAAAACAATAAATTGCCCCTCAAATTGCTAACTTTCCGCTTTTAACAACGACTTTCTGGTCCACAAGTTCAAATTCGGCCCTCCCCATAATTTCTTATGGTGCCGAAAACAGAACAGAGGCCCATTGGACCGAAAACGATTTACATCACACTACGGCGATAAATCCAGCAAGTTAAACAAAAACATTCATTCATATCCATCAAAAGAAGTAAATAATAAAGATAATATTATGCCCACATTACGATTTATAACACTTACCATGTAAGAGGCTTTGATAACATCTGCCAATGAATAACTGGTAAACTGGTTCTGCAATGACAGTTTGATTAAATAGCATAATTATTTTACAATAGGTAACGAAAGTTCAAGATTGGTTCGTGAACGTCATAATACAGAAACTTTAAAAGAAACGTTCTAATTCACAGAAAATTAATTTACGTTAAATTTGAGTTCAAGGTCCGAGTGTTAACTTTTTCGAATACGAATTATTTTTCAAATTAATCAGCATAAATATGGTAAAAATATTGATGTTGTTTATTTTTACTTACTTTTTAAAATTAGCTTAAGAGCACGCTTCTCGTCCATCTTCTAACCAAAACAGCTGTTTTTTAACTCCTGGCTTGTTTTTGTTTGGTGAGATCGTGTTTCGATTGATTTGTGATAAAAAAGTGCTTCCAGCGTACCTTGTGGGTACAAGTTTGGTTGGTGGCGGAATTTTATCACAGGAAATGGAAAGTTTGTTGACACAAGCGACCTTTCCGTAAACATACGAGAATTGGGCGTCAACGTCTTTCGAAACCATTTTACTGTTTGTAAGTAAAAAGTTCTACAAGCTTTTTTGGTTTTGGAGAATTTCCTTTCCACTGGCCGTGGGCAACCATTTTTCAGTACTCCTCTGTTTTAAATCTTAAAATTTGGCCTTAATTTTATAACTTTTGGAGGCAATACTTGAATTCGAAAGGAGAGTGAGAGGGGTTCTTTTAGCTCCGTTTTTCCGTTTTTTTCCACGCCAACAAGAAGTTCGCGCACTGATTGCCCATCTCCTCCGGTGTTCAGGACCGCCATTTATAATGTAAACTTTTTCGGAGGGTGGCTAGCGGTTGAAGTTGGTAGGTGGCCCTGCTTTGGTCCTGCTGTTGATATTTTTACCCTAGGTAGGTAACGCCCAGCCTATGGGTATCAAAAAGTGGCCTGATGAGGTAGCAAGTTTTGGGCCAGGTTCCTAAACGTTCACTACGCAAACACAGTTTCAGGGATACTGGGTACCTAGGTAAACCTAGTAGGTAGGTAGTACTACAACTGATTAGCTGCACAAGCCTAGTTAACCTACTAAGTACCCTAGTACCTAAACGTGGCTAAGCCACCTACCTTTTGGTGGCGAAGTGCAGAGCTTTTAGCTCAGGTTAGCCATTCCCTTTGCTTTTTTCCAATCTCTGTTTCTGTAGGCAAGTAGGTAAACTGTTCATTTTTTCTTTTACTTAGCAATTAGCCTAACCTGTACTTCCGTTTGCAGATCTGTCTAAAGAAGTTGAAGACAATTACTTATAGTAGCTAGGCTAGGTAGGAAAGAAAACTGAAACACACATACTAGCTAGCTAGCTAGTACCTAGCCTAGTAAGGGAGCAGTGAATTTGGACCCCTAAACTGTAGGATTACCCCCTTACTTGTGTAGGAAGGGACATTACCCCCTAAAGTGAATGTTGCTAAAGAAAAGCCCATTAACCCCAAGACTAGAACTCAGCCTAGCGTTTCACCCCGGTGAACTGGCCCGGTAATCCATAAACTAGCCTACCCCAAATTTGCTTCATGCACCAAGTTTTGAGAAATCAAGGTTAGCCTATTACTAGGTAAGTATGATTAAAATTTAAATAGTATACTTACAAGTCACAAAATTCTAAATCATACAGTGGCTTAAACTTAATTTTAAAACTACAAAGTGTACATCATAGCTAGTTGGTAATAATAAATTTTCAATATTGACTTCATACTGTAGCTATCTACTGGAAGCCATAAGTGGTTTTACATACTGAACGTTCCCCCATTAATGGTACAAATAAACAACCTCGTTAAGAGAAGACGATAGCACCCAGCAAGAGGCGTTTTCAATTTTTGGGCATTAATTTACTTTGGTAACTAGTGTACATTTTTACACGACACTCTGGGGCTAATATTAAGCAAAAAATACCCTTGCCAAATATTGTACTTTTGATAAACTGTCTTATTTCATTTTCTTCCAAGCACAGATTCATAGTGTGAGGTCTCAATGAAACAGAACTGGCTCTGATGATTTATTGTTGTTGGAGCTGAAGCTGGCCTTAATGCCAGCACGGACTCTTGCTCATAGAGCAGCCCGTAGGTCACATGAATATTTTGCAGGTGAAAGGAGAGTTTTGAGGATATGAGGTGAGCCTTGATTACGATAAAATGGATATGCATGTGATTGTGAAATTGCATGGTTTGAAAAGAGAAATGAAAGGTGAACAAGCGAGGTTACAATTACAAACTCCTTTGAACCCTAAGGTACTCATCAGTAGGAGAAAAAGTTCAAAAGCAGCGAGTACTGGCGAATCAGAAATAGCTAGTAAGGAAATCGAAATCACTATCGTCGTAGAAAAACGGCAACGCTAAACTCTATGGAGTTCAAGTACCATTTTTCATTACTGGAAGATAGAAAAAAAGCACAGATCTTTATAGGCTTAGTGGTAGAGAACAATGAAAGAAAAATGAAAAATTATCTGTTTTAGAAACAGCAAAACAGAAGTTTGTAACAGCTCAAGCGGTAGTTAGAGTGACAGTTGAAATTTTCTGTCGTTAGTCGTGAGGCGGCCAAAAATGGAGGAGAAAGAAGGTTGTTTTAGTAGTAGAAAAAGTACTTGGAAGTTTGCCAACCAAAAAGTTAACAACTAATTACAGTTGGTTATTGTAGGATGTTAGATGAGTAGGATTATAATAAAACCTGGTGTCCAGTGCTGCGTGTGTTGCAGAGCGATCCATACTACAATCTACAAGAGTGGAAAGACACTGGAAACCCCAACCTTCCCTCGAGCCGGGAAAACATGTCCCGATCTCTTCTACAATCTTACATCTCCCTTCCAAAATTTTTTATTAAAGTATAAACAAGAAATAGTACAAAATGGCTCTAATAATTGAATGAAAATTTGATATATAAAAAAACGGGCAATGAACTTTTGTAATAACGAACAATCAAACAAATTAATACCTTTACTCGTTCTCACTGTTAGGGCGTGCTGGTACCCCTGGCTGAGCTGATCGGTGGTTGACGGTGCAGGCGTGTGGGTGTGTGAGATGACGAGGACGTCGGTGCTGTTGGTGGGTGAGATGTGTCTCTTGTTTCTTAGTGACTGCCGTCCAACTTGATCCTGTACTGCCGGTGGGGGAAGGAATCCACCACCAGCCCTGTACGATCCCATTCATTTGTCGCTTGATTTTGCACTCTTGTACAGGCTCCTATACCTCCAAGGGTTTGAGTGTCCTGGTGGCGTGATTGGCACTGATTTTCTCTTTATTGGTGGCCATTTGAATTTCACACCTAAGCAATATCTGTTGCTTGTGCCTGTCAACCAGGTAATGTTGCTTCGCCGTGGGAACGCCATCTCGTAATTGCCTCCCAGTCGCCAACTGTGCGAGGTCTTGTTGATGTTGCCTGACAGGTCGCAGTCCAGGCTGCCTCCATCTCCTGTGTTTGCCCTGATGATCCTTTTTGCGGTTTTTACAGATGCTTCCGACCTACAATTTGATTGCAGGAAATGTGCTGATGAGAGGCGCACCTTGACCCCCCCATCTCCTGAAGGAGGCAGACATTTCTTCGCTTACCAGGTTAGTACTCCTGTCCATGTACACTTTCCTCTGGGGGTCCCCATCTCTGAAGTAGCCTCTTTAGCACTGACATCACTCTCTGTGAAGTGGTACCATTCTGAAAATGAGCTATTTCCAGTCATCCCGTGAGTCTATCAGCGTACATCATGTACATGCGCCCCTCCAACTGAAACATATCTGCAACTGTGCACTGGAAGGCGCCTGTGTGATGACCATCGCTTCCTCAGGATGGAGCATGTTGTCACAAATAACGCACCTGTTCCTGTGGTGCTGAAGGCCACCCTCCATACCAGGCCAATAGACAGATTGTCTGGCTCTCCTGAGCAAGGAGTCGAGCCCTTGGTGACCTGCATGTAGACTTACTGACACCAGCTGACAAAGTTCTTCTGGAATCACTAGTTATACACACCTATTTTCACATGTGTAGAGTACTAAATTTTCTGATGTTGAGAGGCGATCTCTCACGCCGTAAAAGGGCTTAAGGCAGGCCACCTCTTGCACCTTCTGTGGTGGACAGTCACCTACAGACATTCTCGCCATCAGCAACTGATATACAGGATCTTTGGCCACCGCTGAACTGACGGTCTTCTCATCTATCTAAGTAGTGTCTTGGTTGCTGCCACAGTGACAGCAGCTGCCATGTAGTCCTCTAGCTCAACGTCACAGTCATCAGGGTAGATACCTGATGGTGAATCTATATTGAAGGGTCTTCTCTTATAGCTTGAACAACCTGGAATATGTCAATGTCTGCCAGGACTCTGTCCCCCAGGAGCTTGACTAGGGGTCGGTGGTCAGTAATATGGATGAGGTTAGAGCATCCCAGCAGAAGTAGTTTAGCCTTCCTTAGGCACCACCAGGGCCTCCCCTCCTACTGCAGCATACCCAGCCTCGGCGGGGAACAGGTGTCTACTTCTGCAAAGGGCAATTCTCCACCCACCTTACAGCAGAATGGCATATCAGCAGCTGCACAGCTGCAATATTGCTGGAGGATGATGAATCCTATGCCATCCCTGGTCCAGTCCGTGAGGGCAACTGTAGGGTGGGACTTATCGTAGTATGCAAGACCATCCCTGGCCTGCTTGCAAATGGTGTCCTGAGCACTCCTGAATTTCTCCTGCAGACATATGTCCTAGAAGACGTGTTTGCCTGTCTGTTTCTTCTTCAGGAGGTCCTTGAATGGTTCCATAATGGGGGCGGCCACTAGGAATGGCACCAGCTGGTTAACAAAGCCGAACCACAACCTGATGTCGGTAATGGTGGGCTTGGGTGGCATAGGAAACTTCTGAATGGCTACAAGGCTGTCGTCAGTCGGTTTATAGCCTTCCCAACCCAAATAGAACCCAATGAATTCTGTCTCTCTCCTGCAGAAGTTGAATTTTTCCGGCTTAAGTGTGATACCCTCTGCTGCACACATTGCCAGGAAGACATGTGTGCCAGAAAGCTTCTTCAACCCCATTGTCATAAAGAAAGATGTCATCCATGCACTTATACTTTCATGGTATGTTCTTGATGTCATCGTCAAATCGTCTTGCATATGCATCAGAAGCGAAGCAATGGCCCATGGTGGTCCTGCGGGCCCAGGGTGTGATGAACGTCGTCAGGCGATGGCTTGCCTCTTCAAGTTCCACCTGGTGGAATCCCCAGTAAGCATCAGCTATTGTCTTGTAAGAGTGTTGGGGGATGCCGGATACCATGTCAAAGGGCACTGGAGTGTGATGTGTCTCCCTTCTGCAGGAGGCATTCAGGCGTTGATAGTCCACTGTGCGTCGTGGGTGACCTGACTTCTTTGCCACCACAACCATTCGCGCACACCACTCCGTCACCTCTCCTGGGGGACTTCTTGGATGACGCCCTTCTGTAAGTCTTCTTCAATCTGGGACTTCACCTCGACTTCCCAGTGCTCGGGAACTGTTGAGGGAGTATGGCATGCATACGGCACAGCATTTGGCATCAGATGGATGTGGTGGGGCTCACCCACCATCACTGGTAATGGCTCATATTGAATGTCACATTGAATGCCGTCGACGAGAAGTGTATGTTGCAGAAAGTTGTTTGGGACAAGTCCGAGGTCTTTACAAGCAGAGAGAAAGAGAGGTAAAGCGACTTGGCAGATTTGACGAAATAAAGCTCTTGTACATTTGTGTGATTCTTGAAGGAGATCTGTGAGTTGGCGACATCTCTTAAGCCAGCCTGATACTGCAGCAGCGCAGGCCGTACATTGAAAAACGACAGCATCTCCGTGCCTGCAACACATACCTGAGCCCCTGTATTGGCAATGGCACTCACGTTCATGAACCTGGGGCCCCCTTCTCCACCACCCTGACCAGGACAGTTGGTTGGGAGGGGTGCTGTGTTACAGCGACGATTGCCCGTCACCACCATGGCAGTGGTGGGGTCTGCTGGTGCCTTCTTGCTCCTGCAGTATTTCTTGATGTACCCAGTTTTCTGGTAGTTATGACAAATAAGTGACCTTGCCAGGCATGCATTTCTCTCAGGGGCGTAACTACCTCCACAGTTCCCGCACATACGCCTAATAGTGATGGGATTCGACAGTGGCTGATTCCTCCTAACCACTGAACTGCCTGGTTTGAAGCATGAAGAACGAGTTTCGAGGCAGCATCCAGTACCTCCTCAGTCGAAAGGGCGCTCAAGTTTGCTGCACTGTACCTGGCATCGAGGGCACACTGCAGCGTCGGTGTGCAATACAGTACCATGTGATGGACCGCCTCGTCAGCCGGCACTGGGCAAAGTTGAAGCCAACACTCCACTGACCTTCACCATGATCGAAACATGGCTGTCGACATCTCCATTTCACATTTACCAGGGACTGTGGATGCTGGCACCCTACATGGGCAGCTACATGTTCCAGTTAAGGCAGCGTTGGCAATGGGCATTTTGGAGGGCCTCGAGCGTATGTTGCTTTTGTGCCAGCTATAGCCGCGCATGTGGAGCATCATGAGGAGCCGGTGAATAGGAGCCTCTAAGGCCAGCAGACCTTTGGGCAGCTACTGTAGGTCGTCGTGGGGTGGGCATTCTGCTTCACATTTACAAGCATAAGTAACTCACTATGTAGGGTGTTAGGTGCGTAGGATTGTAATAAAACCTTGGTTTCCAGTGATGCGTGTATTGCAGAGCGATCCGTACTGCAAGAGCACCAGTCTCACCCTGATTTAGTTGGAAGGAAACCCCAACCTTCCCTCCGGGCTGGGAAAACATGTCCCGATCTCTTCTATAATCTTAAGAGTTATAGTTCTATAGCAATATCTTGGTGGGAAGATATCGTCTGGAAGACTAATCTCTATATCTTGGGCCTTGTGGCAAAGTGCAACTATTGTTTGCTCTTCCTGTCCAAAGGGACAGTAGGCAGCTCTATATATAAATCCATAAAACTCTTCGTAGGTGAGCAGGAACTTACTTATATCCAGGGGCGTCATTTCAGATTTTTGTTGGTGGGGGCAAAGACAGGTTGCTCACCTAACCAGCTGGGTTTTTTTTTATTTTGGGC
Organism: Macrobrachium nipponense; assembly: GCF_015104395.2. Lineage (NCBI taxonomy): Eukaryota > Metazoa > Arthropoda > Malacostraca > Decapoda > Palaemonidae > Macrobrachium > Macrobrachium nipponense. Next base: position 77,868,514 of record NC_087212.1, on the reverse strand, counting down.
TATTTTATGTGCTTTTTGAAGCCACATGAGCAAGGCATTTCAGCAAAAATTAGATACTTCCATACTGCTTGTTTATCTCATCATCACTGGTAGCTAGTAGACAGACAAGGATCAAGAAACCTAATATTTTCGAGAAATTTCATATATTTATGAATGCACATTTAAGAAGAAAACATGCTGTTACTTCTTGGGCCTTGGGGGATGTGGGGGACAGGTTGAGTCTTGGGAGGCAGTTGCCCTCCCCAGCCCCCGCAAATGACGCCCCTGCTTATATCGAACTCTCCCATAAAATGACGTCTGTTATCCTTCTTATTGGTGCAGTAATAAACTGATAACTTGGGTCAAAAAAGATAATGTATTCGATTGTCGTAATTACCGGGGAATAAGTATCATGAATACACTGGCCAAAATATATGACATGTTATTAATGAATAGACTGTCTGTATGGTGTTCCATTGATAAGATCAGGCAAGGGTGCAAAAAGGAAGAGGATGTGTTGAGCAGATAATGGCACTGCATTTATTGATGGATTTCATCAAATATAAGAAAAAGAAGTATATGTTATTTGTAGATTACAGCAAGGCATATGATAAGGTATGTTGAATAGAGACGCTTAATTATTTAAAATCAATTTGGTGTGGTAGGCTCATGCTGTTGGCAATCCAAGGTATGTATAAATGTGTGAAAAACATCCTAAAGTCTGTTACTGTGGAATCGTATGTTGGGGTACGACAAGGAGCACCTACGAGTTGTCTTTTATTTATAATTTATATAGATAGAATGACAAAGATGATCAAAGAACGAATAGGAACTGATGGTTTTTAGGAGGATTTCATGCTTTACTTTTGATGGACCACACAGTCATAGTTGCAACATCTCAAGACGTATAAGAAAAAGTTCGAAATACTCTTGGAATACTGTACAGAGTATGGTATATGGAAGTGAACGCATCCAAAACAAAATTCTTTGTGTTTGTTTTAATGGCGATGATGGTCAATAAACAAGTTCAATTAAGTCTTTGGCAGCTTAACAAGTTTGAATATTGTTTCTCAGTATTTATTTATTCTAGAAGATTGGTTTCTGGATGATGCAAGTATGAAATCTCTCCTTGATTTGCATGATAAATCGTCTTCATCACTGGTTAACAAGTTTTCCATATTTTGTGCTACAAACACAGTCATGCCATTTCTTTATAAAATGAGAGTATTTCATGCGACTGTGATGTCATCCTTGTTATACAGCTGCGAAAGCTGGTTGACTTCTAATGTTCGAAGTATAGAAAAGACTTACAGTAAACTAGTTAGAATACTGCTTGGTGTTAAGAACAATATACCTCTACCTTTACGTTTAGTAGAAATAGGATTAAACACTGTACAATGTGACATTGAGAAAAACGCAACAGTTTTCTAAAGTCTAAGATGAATCATGTGAATTTAGAGGAACCGTTTCATCTTGTATTGGATATGTGTAGGAGGAACACCACACCAGTTTAAACATTTTTGATAAGATTTGTAAAGGCCTGTCCACACGAGCGGGCCTGATCGGCGTGCTCGGGGGTTGACGGGCAAATTCTGGCTGGTTTACCCGTGAACGTTGTCCACACGGGTGAGGGGATGGAGAGGTGGGCGTGCCCGACGATGCCAGTAGTGTGTTCAGTGCGGTACGATAAACATTGTGCCTACTGCAAACAAGATGATAGCGTAGCATGATAATTGCGTTGTGTGTGATGAAAAAGAAGCGAATATGGTGCAAAGAATGGCTCGGTAAAAGAAATGTATATGGTTAACATACGTCTGCCAGGGTCGAAGCTCAAACCATCGGGCACCACCATGGTGATTTTGCTACAAGACCCATCGGGCAATTTGACGGTTTGCTCGTCAAGTGTGCCCGTTAGGAGGGGAAGTCCGCCGATCAGGCCGATTGTGTGGACCAGGCCTTAAGAGAGGGAAATGGGGGACAATCATTAGAAAACGTTCGGTCACTAATAACAAATAAACCGGCAAATGCCACGAAGTATGTCACAAATAGGGCAAAACTAAATGAAGGGGCTCTTACATCACAGTGTATATAAAGGGGAAATATATGTGCCAGATTATAAAAACAAGCTTTAAAAAGGTAAAGATTGATGTCTCATAGTTTAAAAATTGAATTAGGAAGGTGGGGTAGGACCCCTCATGAAATGCGTAAATGGGTTTGTACAGAAAATCAGGTACAGGATGAAGAGCATGTAGTTTTGTATTGCTCTCTCAGTACTCAAATTCGAGTGAAGTATCCCAACCTTGATTACGCCGACACTGTAAATTTGTCATTACTATAAGATCTAATTATAGTATATTTTGGGAATGGTTCGGCTGTTTATTGATTTATGTCTATATATTTTTTGTGGACTTAAATAGTTATTCAAAATTAGTCTGTCTTGTGCAAGATTATTTTATATAATGTAAATAATAATAATCTATTCCTCTAGCTTTGTAAGTTTGTTGTAAAATTTAGTCAATGAAGTAATAAAATATCTGAGCATGTCCATCAGCACTCAGATGCCATTTAAAAGTTTGGGTTTTAATGTCCCTCCCTGGGACTGGCACTTCTGTTTGAGTTCCTGCTTCGACACGCAAAACAGGAGCAACTGGGTGGTGTTTCAGTTTGCATGTCTTCAACTGGCGATTCTTCGGTCTGGGTTCCTGCTTCGAGCCCAAAACCGGAACTACTGGCAGTGGGGGGAATGAACTTAGGGGTCGGGGAAATATGTAAAGGGGTAGGGGAAGCTTGCTCAGGGGTCGTGGGAGTACCTTAAGGGTTGGAGGGGGTGTTTTCAGGGGTTGGAGAAGGTTGGGGAGGTAAGGAAAGGATGAGGGATTGGGAATGCAATGCCAGGGTTGAGGAGGTTGTGAACGGGAAGTTTGAGGTGGAGGAGGCAGATTTGACCTCCGGTCGATTCTGGGCTTGCTTGGAGGTCTTGGCTGCGATGGCTGGCGTACGTGAGGTCTTGCTGGGTGCGGGTGCCCTTCATTCTCCAAATCTTCTCCAGTCTGACAGGACATCCCTTGAACCATGCATGGTGTGACTTTTTACAGTTTGGGCATCAGGCTACAGTGTGGCCCTTTGCACGGTAAGGTATTCTTCAGTGTCGTGTCTCTGGCTTCAAATTCCACAGACATGGTGGGCCGTGCACTCCCTCTTGTAGTGACCAAACCTCTGGCATTTAAAACACCTTAGAGATTCAGGTATGAAGGCTTCCGTGTGGTATTTTCCGAGGATCCCAAGATCGATGTAGGCATGGTATGTTCCCCTTGAAAGTGGCTTCCACCTTCAAGATTTCTTCTCCTTTCTTTTCCTTTCCTTTCTTTATTGTACATCTTGTAACAGTCATGATGTTTGACACTTCCAAAATTCGTTCCATGGTGATGTACTTTGGGACTTTGCAAATCATCCCCTTTGTCATTTTCTCAGTAGGGTATAGCAGGAGGCATGAGGGATCGTTCTTCAGCAGCTCGGCAGAGTGTTGATCTTTTGGGGAAATGATAAATTCCCCTCTCAGGTTTGGCCTGGCTTGGAGTTTGGCTCCTGGGTACTTTTTTTCGAGTGCCAACACAGCTGTGTAGGACGTCTGGTCTTGCAAAGTCACTGCTCTGAATTTCAGAAGTGCTGGGAATTCCTTGTTGCTGGTCATATTCAGTGCCGTAGATGTCGAGTGGTTGGAGACCTCGATAACGTTCATCAGAGCTTTCTTTCGTTTCTTTTGGACTTTCTGGAAGCCTTCTTCATCGAGGGAGGGCTGGTCCACCTACTGGGTACCATGAGACATCGGTCGTTTTGTTTCCATCGTCATTTCGTCAGGTGATCCTCGACAGCCTTATGAGAGTGTCGAAAACAAAACCAATAAAGAGTCTAATATAATAACTCAAAAACGCCAAGATATAATAACTCAAAAACGCCAAGATTCTGCTGATTATTACCTGGGCACGCCATATACATAGCAGTGTGCAGACGGAAACGGAGTGTCCGACCCCCTGGGTCCCGCGACTCGCACACAGATAGAGGAGAATTTAGAGTGGCAGCCCAGACCATTGGGATACAACGATTGAGATGCCGACTGTAACCCCTACTCGTATGTAGGAGTAGACTTGTAAACAATGAAACTGACCGTCTGCCAAAAATATATGGGTGGCTTACTTAACAAGCACCACTAATTGCTTGTTAAATTTTGGGTCTAGATCCAATATATGAGATACCAGATGAAACTAATATATAATATATCTGCAGACTCTACTGATTATAGAATGACCAGTGACAGACATTTTGGAGGGTGGGTTCCCCCTGACAGACGCACTGAAAAGGGGTGGTTAATTGGATCTAGATCCAACTTAGGAGATGCCGAGTAAAATCGACACTACAATAGCACTGCACATCCTAGAATACTGTGGTGGTAATGACAGACATTTTAGTGGGTGATTACCCCCTCACAGACGCCCCACAGCGAGTGGGGATGGGGAGACAGGATCTGCATCCAACATTGGAGATACCAAGTAAAATTTGTACTACATTTGCACTACACATCCTGAATGCTGTGGTGATAATGACAGACATTTTAGTGGGTGGTTACCCCCTCACAGACGCCCCACAACGAGTGGGGAGGAGGAGGGGGAGACAGGATCTGCATCCAACATCGGAGATACCAAGTAAAATTTGTACTGCAATTGCACTGTACATCCTAAAGTACTGTGGTGGTAATGACAGACATTTTTAGTGGGTGGTTACCCCTTCACAGACATAGTGTACGATTGGAAGGGAGAGATGGGACACCTTGAAATGATTCAAAATCAATCATAGGCAATATTAATATTATAAATATGGTAATTATCTGAAAATCGTGAGCCTGATAAAATGTAAAAGACAAAAAATCCAAGATATGTTGTGATGTTTCAGGATAAGAATTACTACCGGAGTTATTTTTTTAAATTCCTATTGAAGTATTGAATATTTCACTTCATTAATTCCATCACATCTATATAAAAAACTATGTATGAGACTTACTGGGGCCTGGTCTACTTTCTATAATTTCACACATTTAACAAATGTTATGTGCATAGACACTTTACAGCAATAACTCTAATAATGATAAGAACTTGCTACTTTACAATGCCAGTCTTCCAGCCACCCCTTCATTAATTTTCATCTCGTAAACAAAGCCAAAGCGAGTACTATAATGGAAGACAGTTGCTTACTTGACAAAATAATAATATGATCGAATTATTATGGGCATACAGATGACAGTTATTTATATGAAGCAATTAAAAAAAATTTGTGTTAAGTAAATACAAAGGATAGAGAAAGGATAAAAATATTTATTAAATATATCACGATAATGTATAATACGGGTCAACAGTAGCCTACTATACTAATCTAGACATTAATTATCAGGGCTCGCCCTTCCCCCTGCCCGCCTGTTTGGGTGTGTCTACCAGGGGGAAACCACCCGCTAAAATGTCTGTCATTACCATCACAGCATTCTAGGATATGAAGTGCTATTGTAGTACAAATTTTACTTGGTATCTCCAATGTTGGATGAGGATCCTGTCTTCCCCTCCCCCTCCCCACTCGTTGTGGGGCGTCTGTGAGGGGGTAATCACCCACTAAAATGTCTGTCATTACCACCACAGTATTCTAGGATGTGCAGTGCTATTATAGTGTAAATTTTACTTGGTATCTCCTAAGTTGGATCTAGACCCAATTAATCCCCCCTTTTCAGTGCGTCTGTCAGGGGGAACCCACCCTCCAAAATGTCTGTCACTGGTCATTCTATAATCAGTAGAGTCTGCAGATATATTATATATTAGTTTCATCTGGTATCTCATATATTGGATCTAGACCCAAAATCTAACAAGCAATTAGCGGTGCTTGTTAAGTAAGCCACCCATATATTTTCGGCAGACGGTCAGTTTCACAGTTTACAAGTCTACTCCTAAATACCAGTAGGGATTACAGTCGGTATCTCGAACGTTGTATCTCAATGGTCCTGGCTGCGGGACTAATTTGTTTCTTAGCATTCAATAAAATTGCAATATCAAAGGACATAATAGACATACATTGATGAATTATATATTGGTGGAAGGGCCGGGAAATTCTACATACAAACATACACATGTGATTTTTGCTGCTTAGCTAGATGAGATACAAGATCGTGATCAGTGGGTAAAGAAGGTCTTTATAATCTAGATGAGATACAAGATCGTTCTAGATGAGATACAAGATCGTGATCAGTGGGTAAAGAAGGTCTTTATAATCTAGATGAGATACAAGATCGTGATCAGTGGGTAAAGAAGGTCTTTACCATCTAGATGAGATACAAGATCGTGATCAGTGGGTAGAGAAGGTCTTTACCATCTAGATGAGATACAAGATCGTGATCAGTGGGTAAAGAAGGTCTTTATAATCTAGATGAGATACAAGATTGTGATCAGTGAGTAAAAAAGGTCTTTACCATCTAGATGAGATACAAGATCGTGATCAGTGGGTAGAGAAGTTCTGTACAATCTAGATGAGATACAAGATCGTGATCAGTGAGTAAAGAAGGTATTTACCATCTAGATGAGATACAAGATCGTGATCAGTGGGTAAAGAAGGTCTTTATAATCTAAATGAGATACAAGATTGTGATCAGTGAGTAAAGAAGGTCTTTACCATCTAGATGAGATACAAGATCGTGATCAGTGAGTAAAGAAGGTCTTTACAATCTAGATGAGAAATACATTGATCGTGATCAGTGGGAAAGAAGGTCTTTACAATCTCGATGGAAGACAAGGTCGTGAATATTATTTATCAATTCTTCTTAATCTTCTTTGCATGGCTGCTGCATAAATAGATATATTTCAAACTTTACTGAATTTTCATAAAGAGTAAGACGTGCTCTAAATTTTCATTTTATTCTTTACACTTCATTAATTGATTGGTTCGTTTTGTAACCTTTTCCTGTCTCGGTTGTCAGTCAGTCATTTTCAACAGTCTAGAATTCAAGTGCCTAAGCAAAGTAATTCATCAATATTTCTTATTATAGACAATGAAAACCATATGAGTCACAACAATATGTCCAAATCTAACAGATTCATATAGTGGCATAGGATCAACTGCAGTTTGCTTTCTTTGACTAGTTCTAGTAATCCTAATATAACACCGTCGCTATTTACGTTATTGATTCTCCAAAACTATCAGCTAATTCTTTACTAATGAAACCGTCAGAGGCAATTATTCTCTTAACTTTTCTAGTTAAACTATCAAGAAGTCTATAATATCTGGTGAAATTCTGAAGAAGTTAGATTATATGAAACTTTGAAATTCTAGTCGCTTTCAGCATATTTGCAAAATCGTCCATTGTCAGAGTTTCATATTCTTCCGAATTTCCACATATTTATAATACATAGCCTACTAACCAGGTACAGTACATACATTGTTATACATAATTGGGCATACAATTTATTCATCTACGAAGAAAAAGTTTTTTTGTCACAATGCATTTTTAATTTTTAAATGTTAAAAAAAAGTTACGGCCGAATCAGGTCGGGCCGTAGCAAATGAGTCGATTGCTAATCTAAGAATTCGTTATAGTCAAAATGACTATCATCTCATTCATATAAACTGTTATTTCAAGTGCGGAAAACTTTTTGAAAATAGCGCACTTATGGAACTTCATTGGGAACATTTTCAAGACCCTGCAACACCAACTTCACAAATTGAGCAAAATATGCATTATTATACACAATTACATAGGCAATTTATAGAGACAGTGTTATATATTAACAGTGAAGCGAACCGAAGCTGTTTTTAGAAAATGCCTATTAAAAAAGTTGAACGACAAAATTCCAAAAACGTGCATTTTCAGGATTTTAACATCAACCTTGGTCGAATCCTAGGTCCTATATTAATTTCACAAAGCATAAATCGTTATATATCATTAGAAATGTAATTCAATATACCTACTTTAATTTCGTATATAATAATTTTTTCGATTAAATGCATTTTTTAGAAGCATAACGCGAAAATGGGGTTTTTACCCAGCCCTTAAAATTTTTGCTATGGGCCACGGACGTTAAGAGTTATTATTATTATTTTTTAATACTAGGGACCTATCAGGACACATTGGTGAAAGAAGTATTTGGTTACAAGTTTTTTGCCTGGTTCGATCCATAGATTCCCTTCCTATTACATATGGAGTTTAATTGGGAACCCTTTTCGAACCATACCGCCTTCACAGATTGAGTAAGATATATATTATTATACACCATTATATAGAAATGTTCTTATATTCTAATAATGCAATGAAATTGTTTTCAGAAAATAACTATTTAAAAAGTTAAAGGACGAAATTCGGAAAAAATGCATTTCCAGTGTTTTAACGTCAACCTTTATATACTAACAAAAGCAAATATACATCATTATCATCAGAAAGGTAATTTTATCTACTCTACTTTAATTCCTTGTATAATCATGTTCTCGATAAAATACATAGTTTAGGAGTATAACCTAAAAATGTAAGAAAAAAATCGCGATCTCTTGGGCGTGTTGAAGATTCCCTAAAAATTTGCTAAGGGCCCCGGACGTTAGTTTTTTTTTTTTTTTTTCTTTTTAATACTAGGGACCTATTAGAACACTGGTGAAGGAATTATTTCGACTCCTTAGATTCCCCTTCCTGGCCCTGGGATGCTTCTATTTAAAATTAGTCTATGCAACCGATAGCTGTCTCCAGTAACGCCTTCAGGTAGGGAAAACAAATGCCAATGATTTGCGGAGCGTTTTGCCTTTGTTGACAATATGGCCGAATCTGGTAACAGCAAGGGTTGCTATTTATATTGACTACGCTATCTATGATGACAAACTGCGATCTGGATGTTTCATAGATATGAGATAGCACAATTTATGTTTGTGTGTTTTGAGATGTTAGTAGTTGGAGTTGATCAATTGTACCTTTGGAATGTGAGTATACCAACTAGACTATTAGGTATTATTTGAATAGAAATGTTTGTAGCCTCATTGACTTAGCCTAGCTATGGTATCGCTTAGCTGGGTTGCTTACTTACCTAATTAACCAAGTAAGGCACGCTGGTTCTACGTAGCTACTAGCTAGCCTAGTGTAGTACCTACTATAACTGATTCACTTAAGGTAGATTCTCGGATGAGCCTTATTCTTACGAGACGTTTGTTTGGTGGCTGCTGATTGGCTGGTACCAGGAGGTAGGCAGCCCCCAGCCAATCAGCGGCCGCCAAACTAACGTCTCGTAGGCATAGGGCTCAACCAAGAATCTACCTTAAGTGAATCAGTTATATAAAAAATAGGTATCTATCGCGCAGCCAATCCTGGTCTAACTACTTATACTACCTATTGCCTAGTAATGTAGGCGACCAATAGGCTAGATCAAAATCTGTGGTAAAATTGCATGTTCCGGAGCCATTGGGCTACCTAGCCTAGTTTTGTTTTAAACTGCCATTGTACCTTGGACTTGAAATCATAGTAGCCTAGTTGAGTCTACCTTACACCTACTTGAGCTATCTAGCTTAGGTAGTACGTAGTATACCTAGTATTACCTAGGTAGGGAAAAACACTGCATGGTACAGGGGTGGACCATGTACGATCAATGTGTACCACCCCAAAAAAAGTACATTAAAACGCGTCCTGACACCGGAGATGGGCATCAGTCGCGACATGTTGTTGGTGAGAAACGGAGTTAAAGACCTCTACTCTCCTTTCGAAGTAAGTATTTTCTCCAAAGTTAGAAATTAAGACCAAATTTTAAGATTTAAACAGAGGGTAGTGAAAAGGGTGTACACGGCAGTCCAAATGTCACCAAAACGCGTTCAACATTTTTACTTAGAACTCTTACCTAATATTTAGAAGATAGACGCCATCTCGATGTTTACGGAGTCGCTTGTGCCAATAAACTTCCCATTTCCTGTGATAAATCCGCACACCACTTGCACCCACAGACGCCGGGGCACTTTCATCACAACAATCGGAACACGGTCCCTTACCAGCTTGTTTGTTAGTAAACAACTGTTTTGGTAGAAGACGACAACGAAGCGTGCACTTGGATAATTTTTTAAATAAATAGGTAAACATCAATATTTTACATATTTATGTTGATTAATTTGAAAATATTCGTTATTGAAAAAGTAACTCTATTCTGACTCAAATTTAAGTAATTATTTTTTGGAATTAGAACGTTCGTTTAAGTCCTGTATTATGACGTCACAACATCTTGGCTTTCGTACCTATTGTAAATAATTGCTTTACTCAACTTTCTTGCAGAACAGTTTACCAGTTATTCATGCAGATTATCAGCTCTTCATGTAATTGTTATAATCGTAATGCGCATATAGGTATATCTTTATTATTTACTTTTTGGATATATGAAGATGTTTTACTGTCGGATTACCGCCGTAGTGTGACGCAATCGCTTTCAGTCCCTGGGCCTCTGTCTGTTTTCGCACCATAAGAAATTAATGGGGCCGAATTTGCAATGACCAGAAAGTCGTTTAAAAAGAGGAAAAGTTAGCATTAAGGAAGGGGCAGTTATGTTTTTGATTGAGAAAAATACAAATTTACACAATAGCTACCTTTGTAAAAAAATACTTGATTACGAAAAACTTGATTGACAACTAAACAGCATACCTACTATGGGTTTCAGAGACAGTGGAAGCACGTTGTTTGGCAATATTTCTGTAACGAACACTTGTATCAGAACGAGATTTTGCTATAGTGCATTACACCCAGTGCCGTAATTTATAAGGGTATCGTGAATCACTAATTGTAAAGAATAACGACACTTGTCCTTGTACCAAGAGACAAAAACTCCATTATCCAGAAATGGATACAAACACGCATAAAAAGCTCCACCTC